>NC_084593.1:4003368-4303368 GCF_033807715.1 Cololabis saira
CCCATTTATATTTTACTACAAAAAAAAAGCAATTAGAATTGTAAACTTGGCTGATTATCTTGTATCAACAAACCCACTTTTCATTCAAACAATACACTTCAATTACAAGATATAGTTAATCTGAACACCACTGTGATAATATACAAGGCTTATAACTATTTAGTTCGGGCTGCAGGAACTGTTCAAGCCCAGAGAGGAAACATGAGCTCAGAAGCAGAGGTGTCTTCAGTATTCACATTCATGACTCGGGTAAAGTATAGATACTAGAGTTTAAAAATACTCCTGTAGAAGTTGAAGTATCAACTCAAGTTTTTTACTCAAGTAAAAGTATAAAAGTACTGGTTTCAAAACTACTTAAAGTATCAAAGTAAAAGTAATGTAAGGGGGAAAAAAGCCATTAAGGACAAAAGCCTTTGAAAATGAATGCATCTTAGTATAATGTAAATATATTAAAGAACCATATATGTGTACTATTGAGCATTAACATGTGGTTAATATAAATATATTAAAGAAGCATATATGTGTACTATTGAACATTAACATGTGTGTTTCAGAGAGCAGCAGATATGATGACTAGTTGCCTATAAGTATTGTAATGGTGCAAAAAAGTCAAACTTCATGTTCATGTTATCATTTATCCTAACCTTTATTGAATGTACATCCAAGTTTAGTTGCAGGAATCTGAGGAACGGATGTAAGAACAAAACTGGACAAGAACATCTGAAACAACCACAACCAAATTCACTCTATCGGATGGAGCAATTTAACTGGATAGTTTTTTATTAAAGGCCCAAATGAAATAGAGTAACGAGGCTGTTTTTAAATGTATGGAGTAAAAAGTACAGATAATTGTGGAAAATGTAAGGAGTAAAAAGTACAGATAATTGCGTGAAATTGTAAGGAGCAAAAGTAAAAAGTCGTCTGAAAAATAATTACTCCAGTGAAGTATAGATAACCAAAATTTCTACTTAAGTAAGGTAACAAAGTATTTGTACTTTGTTACTTGACACCTCTGGCTCAGGGGAACAGCAATTGGTTTGACACAACAGCAATAAGAACAAACACAAAGGACAGATTTTTATCCGTTTTAGGAGTAAAACTGTGGAACTCATTAGATAACGACCTTAAACTAGCAAACTCAATAAAAGCATACAAGATATTATTCAAAGCAAAGGTAATGGACACATATATAGAAACACAATAAGCAAACAAAGAAGAATGTACACATGCATGAGATAAAATGACAAGTTAAACTGTTTTTGTCGGTTTCCTTAGCATCTTTTCACTTTCTGTTTTCAGAGTAATCATTATTATTATTATCATTATTATTACTATTACTATTATTACAGTTATTTAAGCTATTATTATTAGGGCCCGAGCACTTGCAGTGCGAAGGCCCTATTGTATCTGTAGGAATTCTTCTTCTTCTTCTTCTTCTTCTTATTGTTCTGACAAAAGGAAGGCCTTTTTGCCCCCCTAAACGTGCCCAAAAAGTCACCAAATTTTGCATGCAAGTCAGGCCTGGCGAAAAATTTGATATTTAATGGTTTACATTAATGGGCGTGGCAAAATGGCTCAACAGCGCCCCCCCGGAAAACTTTGTGCCTCAAGCCCCACAATACGGTTTGACGTACATGCACGGAAATCGGTACACACCTGTATCATGGCCCAACTTAAAGAAAAGTCTCTGGGCGTCATGTCGAGAAACCGAACAAGAAGTCGGCCATTTTGAATTAATCGTGTCATTTTGGCGAAATTTATGCCTTCCTTCGGCAGTTAATACGGCCCGAACCGTAACGTGCCCCCAGGTGTGTTATACATCAAAATGTGCGTCTCCATCCTCCGACACCACGCATTACTTTTCTCTTTCAAAAGCGTTACCGTGGCGACGCTAGACGCCGAAAAGCGCGCCCACCCTTCATCTGATTGGTTCAGACAGAAAAAACTTTGCGCCTCAAGCCCCATTATACGGTTTGACGTACATGAACGAAAATCGCTACACACCTGTATCATGTCGCAACTTAAAGAAAAGTCTCTTGGCGCCATGGCCGAAACCGAACAGGAAGTCGGCCATTTTGAACATTCTGAATTAATCGCGTAATTTTGGAGCAATATATGCCATTCCTTCGAGAATTAATACGGCCCGAACCGTATCGTGAACCCAGATGTGTTATACATCAAAATGTGCGTCTCCATCCTGCGACTACACACATTACTTTTCTCTTTGAAGTGTTAAAAAAGTGTTACCGTGGCGACGCTAGACGCCAACAAGCGCACCCCCCCTTCATCTGATTGGTCCATATTTGATAGTTCCCCAAAAGGCACCAAATTTGGCATGCAAGCCAGGACTGGCGATAAATTTGATATTTCATGGTTTGCATTAATGGGCGTGGCAAAATGGCTCAACAGCGCCCCCCGGAAAAAACTTTGTGCCTCAAGCCCCACAATACGGTTTGACGTACATGCAGGAAAATCGCTACATACCTGTATCATGGCACAGCTTCAAGAAAAGTCTCTTGGAGCCATGGCCGAAACTGAACAGGAAGTCGGCCATTTTGAAATCTGATTGGTCCATATTTGATAGTTCTCCAAAAGTCACCAAATTTTGCATGCAAGACAGACTTGGCGATAAATTTGATATTTCATGGTTTGCATTAATGGGCGTGGCCTAACGGCTCAACAGCGCCCCCTAGAATACTTTTCTCTGCCATAACTTTTGAATGGTTTGACATAGGAAGTTGTGGGTGGTGTCATGGGACTCTGTAATGAGTTCTTAAGCTTCGTTGGCCTTAATTAGCCCCGCCCCTTCTTCTGATTGGTTGTCCCGATTTTCTGCTATAACTTTGGAATGGTTTGACATAGAGAGTCGTGGGTGGTGTCATCAGATTCTGTATGGAGTCCTTGACCTTCATTGGCCTGAATTAGCCCCGCCCCTTTTTCTGATTGGTTGTCCCGATTTTCTGCTATAACTTTTGAATGGTTTGACATAGGAAGTCGTGGGTGGTGTCATTTCTGATATGCTTATGGGGGCGGTGGCCCTGAGTGCGAGGGCCCGTTCATCGCTGCTTGCAGCTTTAATTATTATTATTATTACAATTATTATCATCATCGTCATTATTGTTATTATTATAATTGCTTTTATTATTATTTTGTGTAGCATCATGATACTTCATTTGTTGTTTTTGTATATTCTATTCTGTTAAAAGGGTAAGATAATCTTTCTGCTTCAAGCCAAGTGTTATCTTGTTTGTTGATTTTTATGTTTGTGATTGACCGAAATAAATAAATACTAACTAACTAACTCCCGTCTCTAACGTACCGCGGTGTCCCCTCAGGGCTGAGAGTGACTGTTGTCGTGTGTTCTTGTGTCCACTAACACCAGGTGATGTCCAACCCGTACCGCCGGCCGTGCCACAACAACGACTTCCTCAGATACAACAACATCATCAACGGGGCCGACTGGCACAACGTTCCTGGAAGTAAGAATGGCTTTTAATGTTGATTTGATTTATTTTATTTTTGTACATGTAAAAAAAAAAAACAACACTTCATGAGAAGTTTAAGAAAAAAAACAACAAAACAAAGAATTTCATCCTTTAAACTTGCTATCTTGATTTACATGTGCCAAAAAAGGAGTAGGAAGAAGTGTAAACTTATTTAGTCCTACCCTCATTCACTGATCATTTAACCTGTATTTATAAATATTCACACACTGTATTCACACTGCTAAATAACAGTATTATTATTACTATTATTATTATTATACATTTGTACACACATGCCCATATAAATATTTATATAAATATACTTATTTACACTATACTGTATCTGCTCTATATCTATGTATATATCTACTTACACACATAATCACACCACACACACATGAAAACACACATGAAAACTTGTTTCTTGTGTAAACTTACACTTAAGCTACATAACGTAGGCGGTAGGCCTATTTTGAACATGAACTGAACCACTGCATTTGCAGAAATATTTTCTCCTAATATTGTTTTTAAATGTGCCAAATAAAAATAGTCCTGTATGTTTAAGTTAAACTTTCCTTTTCTGAAAAGAGGTCAACAAGTAATTAAGAGTGAAAACTGACTATTACATCAAAGACTGTTGTATTATTTGTGTGATTGTTGCAGGCATGAATGACTTCAGCTACCTGCACACCAACTGCTTTGAGGTGACGGTGGAATTGTCCTGCGATAAGTTTCCTCACGCCAGCGAGCTGCCGGGGGAGTGGGAGAACAACCGGGAGTCTCTGCTGGTTTACATGGAGCAGGTCAGTCTTCCTTCACCCCGTCTAGACGGGTCAGAGTCGTTCTTATCCTCCTCCTGTCATCATCATCTTCATCCTCGTCCTCCTCCTCCAAGGAGGAGGTTTGATAAGAAACCCACCTATGTCTGTGAGAGCGGCGCCACCTGCTGGAAAACTCGTAAAACACGTCAGTCAGTCAGCCGCTGCAGCCAGAACTGGAGTTGAGGGAGGATGGCATCTCCCCCTGAAATAAAAACGGTCAAAATCATCCCCCCTGTAAAACTGTCATCCCTCCTTTCCATCCCTTATGTCATTTCATCAATGAATGTGGTTTTACTGCTATTTCAACATTTAGAGTCATCACCAGAAAAATAACACCAGAAAAATAACTTATTTGACAATTTTCACCTGTTTCAAGTAAATTTTCACTCGAAATAAGTAGGAAAATCTGCCAGTGGGACAAGATTTATTTTCTGGTGGGTGGTGTCATCGGACTCCTTGATCTCAATTGGGGAAAATTGCTTTAATTACGTGTTGAATTTAAAAATGTTATTAAAAAAGTTCCCTTTTTATTGTTTATTTGTTTTGTTAAATGTAAAACAAAGGTGACATTGGTAAATCGTAATGTGAGGAACGTGAGGGCAAGGCTTTATTCAGGTGAAGGAGCAGTTAGGACGCTAATCTGCTCCTGCCTTACCGTATTATCCGCACTATAAGGCGCACCTAAAAACCTTCAATGTTTTCAAAAGCTGACCATGCGCCTTATAATCCGGTGCACCTTATATATGGATCAATATTGAGCCGCAACTTCACCCACATTTTTCGTCAGATCAGCCTTCCGCATCAGTTCCGAAACAGCTTTTTTTTCTCTCTTCTCCCTCTGGATATTTTTCAGCAAAGGCTCTGTGTGTATTGTTGAAATGTCTTGCGACATTTGACCGTTTATTGTTAGACAGTTTTTCTCCACAAATCAAGCCTACTGGTCGGCCGCTCTCATCGGAGCTAAATGCAAATGAATCTGCCCAGGCATCATTGAATGTTTGATTTTCTTCAGATATTTTTCTTTTCTTACATTTCTCCATACTTGGCCTTGCTGGGGTTGAAAGTCGCAACGAATGGATGGCGTTTTGGGGGGAATACCGGCGAGTATGTTTATGTTGAGTGACGAAAAACAATAAAATATATTTATTCTAATATGTCAAGATCACAATAATCTTCCAATTTAGAACTAAAATATTAAATAACTAACACAAATAAAATACACTTCAATTAAATACTTTTTTTATTTTTGAGCCGCAGTATAAGGATGAAAGAGCGGCGGGTTGAGACCCTTGGTCTAATGGATGCAGAACGGAACCCCAGCCTCTACTGTAGCGCCTTATAATGCGGTGCGCCTTATATATGGAAACAGTTTCAAAATACGTCATTCATTGAAGGTGCGCCTTATAGTGCGGAACATACGGTACTTCTTCAGCGTTTCCTTCCACGCTGGACCAGCTCAAACCAGTCTTCTTGTGATTGAGGCTTAAACATCACGTTCTGCTGCAGACCAGGAAAAAGATGGAATGATCATTGTTTTTTCACGCCCTGCGGTGGATGACGACTGGCAGCCGGACCAGGATGCACCACTGCACATTTCTGAGCTCTTACCGTGATATTTCCACTTTGGTCAACCGTGACAGTTTAAAAGTGAGTTGTTGTTGTTTGAGGGCTGGAACCTGAACACCGTTAACATCTTTATTTCCCTGCAGGTTCATCGTGGAATCAAAGGTGTGATCCGGGACAAAGACACGGGGGCTGGAATAGCAGACGCCGTCGTCAAAGTGGATCATATCGATCACCACATCAGATCAGGTGAACTTTCCCTTTATACGTCATTTTGAGGTGTTTCAGTGACTGTGTTTCCAGCATCAATAACCCTTTAAAACCCGAATATTAGCAATAACCTGGTTTTTATTGCACGGGCATGTAAACACCAATAACCCCTTTGAATAACCCAAATTTGCTCATATTCAGGTTTTTAAAAACCCCAATATGAGCCCTGGGTTACTCCTTTTAAAACCTGAATATTGGGTCATGTAAACACCAAACGGAATATCCCCATCAAACGGAACATGAATTTGTTTTCTGCACATGCTCTGTTCACAAGGAATCCTGGTCTTTTGAGTCCAGGAAGTTCTTCTAAACACGGAGAAACAAGACCAGGAGGAGACTAATCACTTCATAAATGTAATGAAGGATATGAACATTTCTGCATTTGTAGACGCTAGAAAGTACCGGGATAGAAGATTTACAAGAAGGTGAGAGAAAAGTTGCGCGAAGCAGCATTTGTTTTGAATTTGGATACAGGAAGAAGAAGCAGAAATGACGGGAATTGTGTCATGATGTTCTCCGTGCGTCGCTGGAGGTAAGAACGGATGTAAGAACAAAACTGGACAAGAACATCTGAAACAACCACAACCAAATTCACTCTATCCGGATGGAGCAATTTAACTGGATAGTTTTTATTTAAAGGCCCAAATGAAATAGAGTAACAAGGCTGTTTTTAAAATGTAAGGAGTAAAAAGTACAGATAAGTGTGTGAAAATGTAAGGAGTAAAAGTAAAAAGTCGTCTGAAAAATAATTACTCCAGTGAAGTATAGATAACCAAAATTTCTACTTAAGTAAGGTAATGAAGTATTTGTACTGTACTGTAAGATTATTATTTTATTTGAAAACAATTGCATTTTTGAGGCGCATAACTTACTTGAAAAGTTGTGAAACTTGGCACGCACGTCCCATGTGGCGAAAAATTACGTATTCTAATAGTGTCAAAAAGAGGCGTGGCCTAATGGCTCAACAGCGCCCCCTAGAAAACTTTGTGCCTCAAGCCTCACAATACGGTTTGACGTACATGAAAATCGGTACACACCTGTATCATGTCACAACTTTAAGAAAAGTCTCTTGGCTTCATGGCCGAATAATTGTGTCATGATGTTCTCCGTGCGTCGCTGGTTTGATCCAGATATCCCAAATGACCATGTAAACGGAATATTCCGAATTTTGACTGCATGTAAACGTAGTCCCTGATGTTTCCCGTCCTGCAGTGTCTGACGGGGATTACTGGCGGCTGCTGAATCCCGGTGAGTACCAGGTGACCGTCAGCGCTCAGGGCTACGTCCCCTCCACCCGCACCTGCCTGGTCCTGTACGACCTCTACCCCACCGTCGTCGACTTCCGGCTCACCAGGGTCCCCGAGCAGAGACTGAAGGACAATCTGGCTAAAGGAGGGAAGTTTCCAGAGGATCTGCAGCTCCGGCTACGCCGGCTACGCCTGCAGAAGCTCCGTGTGACCACCAGAGCCATCAACCGGAGACGAGCGGCCGCCGCCGCCGCCAGGCGAGCTAAGAGGGTGAGATGATGAGGCTGCAGGACAAAGCAGGACTTGGTTCCTGCCACTCGGGGGTTTAACGGCTGTTCTGGTCTAAGGACTGAACAGGTGAGCCGTACAGGACTGTAGCAGAAAACTGTCTATAGTTGGAACTGTCAGTCTGGAAAATGCAGAATAAAACCATTTCTGCCACTTTCACTTGATTAGACACTTTGTTACACATTACAGTTAAAAATACTACCATTTACTCCTCTCTGGAGACGGAGAGAACAAGGTCAGAGCGTCTGGGATTCCTCACTGCTTCTTGTTTAGAAAAAGAAAATCTCGTGCTTCGACCAGTCTGCTATCTGGAGAAATATCTGAACTGCTGATCTTTAAAAACAACCTGGACCAGCGGTCGGCAACACAAAATGTAGAAAGAGCCATATTGGACAAAAAACTAATATGTCTGGAGCCGCAAAAAATGAAAAGTCTTGTAGCCTATAAGCCTTAGAATGAAGACAAAGGCGAAAGTCGAAATGTTGAGGAAATTTTGAATATTTCCACAACATTTCAACTTTTTCCTCAACATTTCAAGAAAAAAGTCGAAATGTTGAGGAAATTTTGACTTTTTTCTCAACATTTGACTTTTTTTCTCGACTTTTTTCTTGAAATTTTGACTATTTCCTCAAGATTTCGACTTTTCTCTTGAAATTTTGACTATTTCCTCAATATTTCAAGAAAAAATGTTGAGGAAATTTTGACTATTTCCTCAACATTTCAAGAAAAAAGACGAGAAAAGTCGAAATGAGGAAATTTTGACTTTTTTCTCAACATTTGACTTTTTTTCTCGACCTTTTTCTTGAAATTTTGACTATTTCCTCAAGATTTCGACTTTTCTCTTGAAATTTTGACTATTTCCTCAATATTTCAAGAAAAAATGTTGAGGAAATTTTGACTATTTCCTCAACATTGACTTTTTTCTTGAAATTTTGACTATTTCCTCAAGATTTCGACTTTTCTCTTGAAATTTTTACTATTTCCTCAATATTTCAAGAAAAAATGTTGAGGAAATTTTGACTATTTCCTCAACATTGACTTTTTTCTTGAAATTTTGACTATTTCCTCAAGATTTCAAGGAAAAAAGTCGAAATGTCGACATTAAAAAGGAAAGGAAAAAAGAAATAGAGAGGAAGAAGTAGAAAAAGGAGAAAAAAAGGAAAAAAAAAAAGGTTTAACATTTTTGAAAAAGCTCCGGCTATGCCTGCAGAAACTCCGTGTGACCACCAGAGCCATCAACCCGGAGACGAGCGGCCGCCGCCGCCAGGCGAGCAAAGAGGGTGAGATGATGAGGCTGCAGGACGAAGCAGGACTTGGTTTAACGGCTGTTCTGGTCTAAGGACTGAACCGTAGCCGTACGTGCACGCCTTCATTCCTGCTGGAGCAGCAGACGACTGGAGACAAACACTGTCTATAGTTGGAACTGTCAGTCTGGAACATGCAGAATAAAACCATTTCTGACACTTTCACTTGATTAGACACTTTATTACACATTTAAACATTACAGTTAAAAATACTACCATTTACTTTAGAATACTGAGCTTCCACTTGACTCCATTTCTCATCTTTGGTTGCGCGGGAACGTCGGCATCTGCAAAGAAAAAAATAACCAGGACAAATTACAGGACTGTCTCAGGAAATTAGAATATTGTGGTAACGCAATTAAAAAAACAAACATGTCATACATTCTGGATTCATTACAAATCAACTGAAATATTGCAAGCCTTTTATTATTTTAATATTGCTGATCATGGCTTACAGTTTAAGAAAACTAAAATATCCTATCTCAAAAAATTAGAATATTCTGGGAATCTTAATCTTAAACTGTAAACCATAATCAGAAATATTAAAATAATAAAAGGCTTGCAATATTTCAGTTGATTTGTAATGAATCCAGAATGTATGACATTTTTGTAATTGCATTACAGAGAATAAAGAACTTTATCACAATATTCTAATTTTCTGAGACAGTCCTGTAAGTATTCAAAAGTGTCAACGGTTTCACTGTGCATTAATAAAACTGAACGACTCATCCTCAAAATATTGGAGCAAAAAAAAAAAAAAAAACCCCCCACGAGGATTTTGACCCCGATGAAAGTTTTGATGAGACTTCAACTACGACTGATGACGTTTCACATGAACATGGATTAAGAAGAAGTCATCGTGTTTCATTAGGGTCAGTCTCTACTACATCCACATACGTCAGTTACGTTTGAAAATTAAACTGATCCACGTCACATTTCAACTCTTTCTTTGTTTCAGGTTGTTAGTTCAATGATTTTCCTCCTGCACGTGTAGATTAAAGTCTTTAACACCGACTTAGCTGCATAACGGGTGTCCACTACCATTAAGGCGTGTAGCACCCTATAATGTAATAATTTCCTGAAAATGTAATAAAATTTGCATTTAACTCTGTAATAAAATCCAATAATGTAATAAAATATCCTGACGGATATTTAAAAAAAAAATTTCACCAATAATGTAATACCGTATTTGGAATTTATTACATTTTCAGGTGGGTCTTTTTTTTTTCTTCCAAAACTGATAATGTAATACTTGTATGTAATGTAATACTACAAATAATGTAATATGTATGCTCATTTTCAGTCCAGAGTTCTACATTTTGTGTCTAAGTATCTAAGAATGTTATATACGCTGGATTTGAAACAACTGAATGAATTTCGGGTTAAATTGCAGACTTTAAGTAGCATGTAATAAATTCCCAATAATGTAATAAAGTATTACATTATTGGTAAAAATGTTATTACAATATCAGTCAGCATATTTTATTACATTATTGGTGAAGTTATTACATTATTGGGTTTTATTACATTTTCGATTGAGTTAAGTGCAAATTTTATTACATTATAGGAAATTATTACATTATAGGAAATTATTACATTATAGGGTGAAATTATTACATTATAGGAGATTATTACATTATAGGGTGAAATTATTACATTATAGGGTGTTACAAGGCGCATCATCTGGTGAATCACGAAAGGTTACGCATTTTGCTCTGAAGGTGCGTCGAGCTGCAAATCTGGAGCTTTATCACTATTAAATACGTTTTTCTACATAAATACAACAGAAGTGTCTCCAAACAGAAACAGAGGGTTCAACATGTTTGCTCTCACTGGTGTGTGTGTGTGTGTGTGTGTGTGTGTGTGTGTGTGTGTGTGTGTGTGTGTGTGGTCTAAGGTGCAGGATCGATAAAGCAAATCAAATGTTGGATCACTGGAGTGTTGACCGTGTTGAACTCTGTTATTCTTAAACATTTCTACCAGTTCAAGCTGCTTTTGTTTGTGCCTTAGACTTCAGACGTCCTGTAACACCAGGATGAACGTTTTATTGCTACATAAATAAGTTCCTGCAGTATTTCCTCCCTGTACTGACCTGGCTGTGCAGCTGCAGGTCTCTGCTGCTGCAGAGACGCCGTGATGCTGTTGGCCGTGGAGTTCGGCCCCGTGAGCTGCAGTTGATACAAAAATGAGAAAATATTGAAATCCAAAACAACATAAGCGATACTTTTAGTCATCGATCACTCAAACAAGACAGTTTAAACACGTGTCCACCACCAGGTGAGTAGACGGGATGGTTGTAGGCAGTACTCGAGTTGTAAAAAAAAAAAAAAATCAGGGGGTATGGTGGATTTTATCATATGGGGACAGATAATTTGTGCTGATTACAAATAATATAATAATATAATAATTAGAAGACAGGGGGTAAGGGAGCCCTCTTGCCCGGATGGGACATTTTTTGCTGGATACACAATGGATTCCTACAGAAATTGGAAGCCTTTGTGGTTGGCGATTCTGTCCGTCGAGGACGTCGAAGATGCCTTCATATTTGGATTTATGATAGCAGGATTTCTCCTGATTATCCTCATGATCGGATGTGGGGGTTTCCTGATGTATCGACAAACGTCGTCGGCAGCTGTTCTGGCTCTTTCAGAGCTGCCGGACGTGGCAGAAGGATCAAGCAAAGCGATCAGCGCTCTGACTTTTACGTTTGGGGAGCAGAGCCGTAAGCTGGATGCGATTCTCGAACAGAACCGCAGGCTGGCGGGGGTCTTTGAGCTCATTGACAAGATTGATAACAACCTGGAGAAGTTGGGAGCTCAGCTTGGCCGGAATTGATCACAATTTGCCTGATTGGAGTCGCCGCTGATGAACTAGAAACTTAAAGGGCTGAGTATACTTCTGCGTCACACACACGCAGAGCACACGGCGCACCCGTGGTGCCGTCACGAATCGTTCAGACTTCTCCGTCTCTCCGTTTGGTCGCGGTGCAGTACCCCCCGCGGCCACTAGTTAGCGATCTTTTTCTGAATGGTTTATCCGACTTTTTCCGGTCGCAGTAAATCAAAGAAATAAGGACAACTATTGTGCAAAAAACAAAAACAAAAAAAATCACATATAAACGAAGAAAAAAGCCCTGGAAGTTCACTACTGATTCAAACCGGAAACCGGAAATGCTTCGCTTTCAAACGAACCAATCACAGCCCTCTCGGTCTGCGTGTGGTCTGCGTCTCCTCGACGCGTAGTTACAATTTTCGGGAGGTGCACGTCACTGACGGCGCATGTGACGGCGTGTCCTCTGCGTGTCCAAAAACCACACGCCGTAGACACGGCGTCGTTTTGACGCAGAAGTGTAATTCAGCCCTAAGGCAGACGGAAAATTACTGGGCTGCCTGTTTTCAAAATAATTGCTGATTCTACAATTTGCCCTTGACAGAGCGGCCTGGGCCGACCGCTCCTGGTCACAATCTTCCTGGTGGAATGTAAACAAGATGACTCTGCCCCCACTAACCCTCCCCTCTCCCACGAAAACCTGCAGATCCCTGTTTCAGAACTGGCCGAGCCGCCTGATAACATCAAGGACATTTGGCTGAGAGCAGCTCTGGGCGGAGGTTCACGGACGGACTCATCGCTTCACAGTCACTGATAAACACACCTCCCTCAATTCAACGCCTTCATCTCATTACACTTAAAACAAGACTCATCACTGGAAAAAACAACAAGGTTCCCCTGTTTCAAGTAGATTTTCACTTGAAATAAGTAGAAAAATCTGCCAGTGGAACAAGATACAACATGATGAAAACTAACTGAAATAACATGATGAAAACTGACTGAAATGAGGTTAAACTTCATGTGGGCTTGTATTTACCGGGGCTTGGCTGTTCTGCAGGCCTTCAGGCCAAACCTCAGGACCAGCCGCCTCAATCATCTGCAGAACTTCCTCGTAGGCCAGCTGGAGCTTCTCCGCCTGTTTATCAAACTGGAACAACACCAGGGCCTTCAGCAGGTTATGGATCTCCTCTGGAGACGAGAGAACAAGGTCAGACACTTTATTACTGTTAAAAATACTACCATTTACTCCTCTGGAGACGAGAGAACAAGGTCAGACACTTTACTACACATTAAACATTACAGCTAAAAATACTACCATTTACTGCTCTGGAGACGGAGAGAACAAGGTCAGAGCGGCTGGGATTCCTCACTGCTTCTCATTTATGAAAAGAAAATCTTGTGCTTAGAAATAAATGACGTAGATGATCTTCTGAAATGCTCTTATTGTTTACGGTGTTGTTGTGCAGAAGTTTAAGCCTCGACCAGTCTGCTATCTGGAGAAATATCTGAACTGCTGATCTTTAAAAACAACCTGGACCAGCGGTCGGCAACACAAAATGTAGAAAGAACCATATTGGACAAAAAACTAATATGTCTGGAGCCGCAAAAAATGGTCTTGTAGCCTATAAGCCTTAGAATGAAGGCAAATGGCGAAAGGCGAAATGTCAAGAAAAAAGTCGAAATGTCGAGGAAATAGTCAAAATGTTGAAAAAAATGTCGAAACGTCGAGAATAAAAGTCGAAATGTCGAGAATAAAAGTCGAAATGTCGAGGAAATAGTCAAAATGTTGAGAAAAATGTCGAGAAAGAAGTCGAAATGTTGAGAAAAGTCGAAACGTCGAGAAAATAGTCAAAATGTTGAGAAAAATGTCAAGAAAAAAGACAAAACGTCGAGAATAAAAGACGAAACGTTGAAAATAAGTCGAAATGTTGAGAATAAAAGTCGAAATGTCGAGGAAATAGTCAAAATGTCGAGAAAAAAGATGAAACGTCGAGAAAAAAGTCGAAATGACGAGATTAAAAAAGGAAAAAGAAATAAAGAGGAAAAAAAAGTAAAAGCATAAGTCGAAACGTCGAGAAAAAAGTTTAAATGTCGAGATTAATGTTGAAATGTGGAGGAAATAGTCAATATGTCGAGAAAGAAGTCGAAATGTCGAGAAAAAAGACAAAGCGTCGAGAATAAAAGTCGAATCGTCGAGAAAAAAGTTGAGAATAAAAGTCAAAACGTCAAAAATAAAAGTCGAAATGTTGAGGAAAAAAGTCGAAATGTCGAGATTAAAAAGGAAAGGAAAAAAGAAATAAAGACAAAAAAAGTAAAAAATAAAAAGAAAAAGGATAAAAAGAGAAAAAAAATGAAAAAAAGGGTCAAATATTTGTGAAAAAGCTCCAGGAGCCACTAGGGCGGCGCTAAAGAGCCGCAGGTTGCCGAGCCCTGCCCTAGACGACCCCGGCTCAGTGACGGCTCAGCGACGTTTCCTCCCCTACCTCTCATCTTGTCCACGGTGGTGATGATCTCACTCAGGGTGAACATCAGGGCCCGGTCCTCCATGGGACTCCCTTCCTTCAGACTCAGCTTCTTCCTCTCGGCTTTCCGCCGGTTCTTGGACGACCTCCTGCAGCCGGAACACCAACGTTAACCACCAGTGGAGTTATGTTTAGTTCTCCGTGTGTGTGTGAGTCTTACGAGGAGATGCGGGAGTTGCTGTGGGAATACTTGGAGCCGCTCATGACGCTGCTGGCTTCAGAGTAAAGCTCTGCATCGGGACAGTCCGGCCCGTCCTCGTCTGACCAGAACACACAAGTTACAGTCCTGGATTAGTAACTATTACTACACACCATTTAGGAAAAGCTCACTTTTTTTCTTTCTACCGACGAAATGAGGGCCTTTTTCCCCCTAAACTTGCCCCAAAAGTCACCAAATTTTGCACCAAGCCAGACCTGGTGATAAATGTGATATTTAATGGTTTGCATTAATGGGCGTGGCCTAACGGCTCAACAGCGCCCCCTAGAAAACTTTGTGCCTCAAGCCCCACAATACGGTTTGACGTACATGCACGGAAATCGTTACACACCTGTATCATGTCGCAACTTAAAGAAAAGTCTCTTGGCGTCATGGCCGAAACCCAACAGGAAGTCGGCCATTTTGAATTAATCGTGTCATTTTGGTGAAATTTATGCCATTCCTTCGGCCGTTTCAGAGCCCAAACCGTAACGTGCACCCAGGTGTGTTATACATCAACATGTGCGTCTCCGTCCTGCGACGATGAGCATTACTTTGTGTTACCGTGGCGACGATAGACGCCAAAAAGCGCGCCCCCCCTTCATCTGATTGGTCCATATTTGATAGTTCCTACTTTCTGCCATAACTTTTGAATGGTTTGATATAGAGAGTCGTGGGTGGTTTCATCCTCTAAATGTCCAGGTCTGAAGAATCTACATGAAGTCATACAAGCTTCCACTGCAGCCTGAACGTTACAAGGGTGGAGGCCCGTTCATCTCTGCTTGCAGCTTTAATTTAGTGTTCATGTTTTGTCCACTGCCTTTGGAAAACGGTTGTAAATACCGATTTAAGTGAACAGAAACCTCACCGAGCATGTCCAGTCGGGCCTTCTCTTTCTGCTCGCGGACCACGACCAGCCGGTTCCGGTGCCGAGAGAAAGTTGCCACCTGAGCCTCCAGGAAAACCGTCTGGGTGTTGAGAGCTAAAAGATGAGAACAAGGAGACATCATCGTTACCAAGCAACGCATTTCTGCACGGTTTTATTTCGTCTTTAATCGTAACCAGCACTTTAACTTACTCTGGCACTTTACCGCCTAAACTTTTAACTGCTAAATGTGAAACTATGTGTGTAAGGTATTCACTATTGTAATATATGTAAATGTCTGTAAGATCGCGTTAATATGAAGATTGATGTGTCAGGTTGTTCTCCTGTTCCTTCTATCTTAAATAGAAGCAAAATAACAAGAACAGAAACTTTTTGCACGTTTTATTTGTATTTGTTTTAACTTGTTGTTTAACTTGTCTTTCTTTTATATTTTTTAGCCGGGGGACTGCCAATGGAAACTAGCTCTGTAGCTAAAATTGGGTGCATTTGCATTTTTAATTCTAAATGTATATGAATGTACACTGTCCCTTCCCAAATAAACTGAATTGAAGTCTTCCATAAAGAACCTACAGGACTGTCTCAGAAAATTAGAATATTGTGATAAAGTCCTTTTTATTTTCTGTAATGCAAAAATGTCATACATTCTGGATTCATTACAAATCAACTGAAATATTGCAAGCCTTTTATTATTTTAATATTGCTGATCATGGCTTACAGTTTAAGAAAACTCAAATATCCTATCTCAAAAAATTAGAATAATCTGGGAATCTTAATCTTAAACTGTAAACCATAATCAGCAATATTAAAATAATAAAAGGCTTGTAATATTTCAGTTGATTTGTAATGAATCCAGAATGTATGACATTTTTGTTTTTTTAAATTGCATTACAGAAAATAAAGAACTTTATCACAATATTCTAATTTTCTGAGACAGTCCTTTAATCTTCCCAGCGGTTTTCTCAGAGCCGACCTCGAGTGCTCACCTTCTAAAAGTGCAGGTTTCAGGTTGGTTTCCGTGATATCTTGTCTGTTGTGCATGTAAATCTGAAGGGATGAAATAAAAACTCTTCACCACAGAGCTCGTCACAAAACAGCTTTCCATGTGCGAGTGAAAGAGTCGTGTCCTGACCAGTCGGAGCGCTTCCTCCCAGACCGCTCCAGTGATCAGAGCCAGGATTGCTTCCTCACAGTCCTGTTGGAAATAAAAATACATGCTGAGATCAGACGACGACTAGCAGCATTGATGAAGTATAGTCTAGTGGTTGTTTAGGTTCTTTAAAAATCTAATTACATTTATCATCTTGGGTTCAGTGATACAGAGATCTGATTCATGAGAAGTCATTGTGTCCACAGAATCAAATCAAATAAAGGAATACGTATGTTTATGAAAACCAAGACAAGAACGACCGTGAAACAGAGAAGCATCTCAGTAAAACGAGTCAATCTGTGGAACAACCTTGATACCGAAATGAAACTGTGTAATACACTAAAAAAATTTCAAAAACATGTATAAAGACAAGATCATGAATAATTATAAATCATTGGCATAGCCACATTATGTAGATTTATTGAAAAATTATGGACAGAATTATGTCTATGGAAGTGTATATGAACGTATGTATATAAATGCTTATTTATGTGTAGATGAGTGTATATTTATGTACATGTATGTATGTGTATACAGGTATAAATAAGTGCATATATATGTATGTATGCACAGCAAAGTATATATAGGTGGGTTTGGTGTGTGTGGATGAATGTATTATTATTATTAATGTATGCACGTGATATATATATATATATATATATATATATATATATATATATATATATATATATATATATATATATATATATATATATATATATATATATATATATTTTTCTTTCTTTTTCTAATATATATATATATATATATATAATTTTTTCAAATCTTGCACTATAGTGGTTACATTGTGTTAAAAGGGTAGACAAATAAGCTCTGGCTTCAGTCTACACCTTTTGGTCCTTACTAGATCTTAGGGCTGGGCGATATATCGAGATTTTAATATATAGATATATTTTCAAACACAATATGGTACGAAACAATATCGTTTGTATCGATTTAAAAAAAAAAAATATATATATATATTTTTTAAAGATTTTGATATAGCTTATTTTGTGACAAATTGACTTGAATGTTTTATTAAAAACTGTTTTTTTAAGGGTTTGCCTCAGAAAAAAATGAAGCTAACAGAGATGCTAACAGAGATGCTAACAGAGATGCTATGCTATAATGCTTTGGGGGAAACCCCAATTATGGCACAGAAAAAATATCGATATATATCGAGTATTGCCATTCAGCTAGAAAATATTGAGATATGACTTTTGGTCCATATCGCCCAGCCCTACTTGATCTACATGCAAAAAACTTTGTATTTACTACTGATTTCTACAACGTGACCAAATAAACAAATCAAATCAAATAAAGAGCCGTTACCTTGGCGTACTGGTCCAGCAGCAGAGCCGCCTCCGCGTAGCGTCGCTGCTCAATCAGCTTCTCTGTGAGAGAACGAGACAGAAAAATAAAAACCTGGAATCACATCACAACCACAGCATCCCTGGTGGTGACGGCCCGTTGCCATGGTTACCTGCCAGGTCCCGGGCCAGCAGGGCCAACTGGTCGGGCGGTAGCGGGATCTGCTGGGCCACGCAGATGGCGCTCCTCCAGCTGGAGCAGTTAGTGAAGGCCTGCAGGGCTCGGACCGTCTCCCTGCATCGCCATAGCAACAGGCCGGCCTGCTCCGCCTGCTGCTGCTCCACCAGGTACTCGGCGTACACGCAGCTCAGGAACTGGAGGAACAAGCAGCACAGAAATATACTCATATATCTTTAACTAACTCTCCAAGAGATGACTGAATCACTCAGGAACATGTGGATGACTGACGGAGGCTCCAGGAAGTTGAAGCTGCAGGAGACGAGTCGTTTTTTACCTTGTACTGAGACGTGTCTGCTGCGTAAAACCTCAGAGCTTCACTGAAGAGTTTCTGCTCCTTCACCAGCTGCAGAACTTCAGGGAAATGTTCTTCTCCTGAGGACAGACGGCAGAAATCAGGCTGCACCGTTCGAAGTTTCTACTTTCATTAGCTCCCATATACAGGACAAACTTATACCAATCGACAGAGTAGACCGGGGATCGGCAACCCGCGGCTCTTTAGCGCCGCCCTAGTGGCTCCTGGAGCTTTTTGACCTTTTTTTTTTAGAACTTTTTTCTTCTTTTTTCTTTCTTTCCTCTTTTTTCCTTCCTTTTTCCTTTCCTAATCTCCCACATTTCGACTTTTTCCTCGACATTTAGGCTTTTTTCTCGACATTTTGACTTTTTTTCCTCGACATTTCGACTTTTTTCTCAAGATTGTACTTCAACATTAATCTTGTCATTTGAACTTTTTTCTCGAAATCTTTTTTCTTTTTTTCTTTTCTTCCTTCCCTTTTTCCTCTTTTTTCCTTCCTCTTTTAATCTCGACATTTCGACTTTTTTCTCGACATTGACTTTTTTCCTCGACATTTTGGCTTTTTTCTCAAGATTGTACTTCAACATTAATCTTGTCATTAATGTCTTTTTCCCCGAAATTTTGACTTTTTCTCTTTTTCTTTTTTTTTCTCTTCCTTCCTTCTCTTCCTTCCTTTCTTGTCTTTTTTCCTTCCTTTTTCCCTTTCCTTTTTTAATCTCGACATTTTGACTTCTTTCTCGACATTTCGACTTTTTTCTGTGCATAATGACAAAAAAAATCCTCCCCCAGTTATAACTAATATAGAAACATGCAGCATGTGTTGTCTTCATTCTAAGGCTGATACAAGACTTTTCATTTTTTGTGGCTCCAGACGTATTTGTTTTTTGTGTTTTTGGTCCAATATGGCTCTAAAACATTTTAGGTTGCCGACCCCTGGTCTAGACCAAATGATATAAAACTACAAATGATCTTTATAAGTGAAAGCAGTTGCAGAACTGACTGACCACACTTGCTGAGATGGACCAGGGCTTTCCGGTAGCGTTTCAGGTGTTTGTCGATGGTGTAGCGTTGGTAGTTCGGCTCCAGGCTCTTCAGCATGTTCAGGAAGGGCAGGTACTCTTTAGGATCCTGCAGGGATTTACACACACATTTAGAGCTGCTATCAACACATCTCACCAACCATTTTACCCAAAACAATCCCCACACTTTATATCTATAGTGGATTCAAATTATTTTTAAGTTGAAACTACAACTGGAGTTTAAGGTAAATATCTTACTAAACTTTGAGAGAAACCTTATCTCCACGTTTAATATTTCATATAAACAACTATAATAATTGCTGTAATACTTTTATGCACGTGTGTTTGCACATCTTGTCAGCATCTCACTTTAGTACAGGACTGTCTCGGAAAATTAGAATATTTTGATTAAGTTCTTTATTTTATGTAATGCAATTAAAAAAATTAAAAAAATGTCATACATTCTGGATTCATTACAAATCAACTGAAATATTGCAAGCCTTTTATTATTTTAATATTGCTGATTATGGTTTACAGTTTAAAATTAAGATTCCCAGAATATTCTAATTTTTTTAGATAGGATATTTGAGTTTTCTTGCCATTTTTGCATTACAGAAAATGAAAGGACTTTATCACAATATTCTAATTTTCTGAGACAGTCCGGTACTTGAATGCAACACAGGCTACACCTTTTAGTTTTTCTCCTTTGTTCTCATGTTTTTTTATTTTTGTTTGTCATGTTTAACAAATAAAAAGCTCCTTACAGAGTTATGATAATTATATGTCTCATATTTAGCAATTTAAGCTTCATGTTTGGTTTATTTTTATCCATTATTTGTGTGATATTCGGAGAGAAATGTAAGTTTAAAGTATTTAAAGACTTTACAGGAATGTCTCAGAAAATTTGAATATTGTGATTTTCTGTAATGCAATTACAAAAACAAAAATGTCATACATTCTGGATTCATTACAAATAAACTGAAATATTGCAAGCCTTTTATTATTTATTTAATATTTTATTATTTTAATAATATATAAGAAAACTCAAATATCCTATTTAAAAAAATAATATTCTAAAAATAATATTCTATAATATTCTGGGAATCTTAAACTGTAAGCCATGATCAGCTATATTAAAATAAAAGGCTTGCAATATTTCATTTGATTTGTAATGAATCCAGAATGGATGACATTTTAGATTTTTTTTTTTTTTAAATTGCATTACAGAAAATAAAGAACTTTATCACAATATTCAAATTTTCTGAGACAGTCCTGTATGTACCTCTGTTTAAAGTCGCCTCAGGAACACGATTATGATCCTTGTTGGGGGTGTATTGTGTTATTTGACACAGTATTGGTTTCTCTAAAGGCGTGTGAGGTTGTCTCGTACCTTCTGAGATTTCTCCGCCACCATGAGGACGAGGTCGAAGTCGTACGTTCCCAGCGAGTGTTCGTACAGGTCGTTGACGTTGACGAGGAAGAGCAGGAACTTCAAGGCTTCTTCAGCCGTCACGGCCCCCGGAGCTGCCGGAGGGTTTTCTGTCGACACACGAGCGGGACTTAACAACAGAACACAGGGAGTGTGTGAGCTGCAGGAGTGTGTGAGCGCTGCAGGAGTGTGTGTGAGTGCTGCAGGAGTGTGTGAGCGCTGCAGGAGTGTGTGTGAGCGATTGCAGGAGTGTGTGAGTGCTGCAGGAGTGTGTGTGAGCGATTGCAAGACTGTGTGTGAGCGATTGCAGGAGTGTGTGAGCGATTGCAGGAGTGTGTGTGAGCGCTGCAGGAGTGTGTGAGCGCTGCAGGAGTGTGTGAGCGATTGCAGGAGTGTGTGAGCGCTGCAGGAGTGTGTGTGAGCGCTGCAGGAGTGTGTGAGCGATTGCAGGAGTGTGTGTGAGCGCTGCAGGAGTGTGTGAGCGATTGCAGGAGTGTGTGTGAGCGCTGCAGGAGTGTGTGAGCGATTGCAGGAGTGTGTGTGAGCGCTGCAGGAGTGTGTGAGCGCTGCAGGAGTGTGTGAGCGATTGCAGGAGTGTGAGCGATTGCAGGAGTGTGTGAGCGCTGCAGGAGTGTGTGAGCGCTGCAGGAGTGTGTGAGCGCTGCAGGAGTGTGTGAGCGCTGCAGGAGTGTGTGAGCGATTGCAGGAGTGTGTGAGCGATTGCAGGAGTGTGTGAGCGCTGCAGGAGTGTGTGAGCGCTGCAGGAGTGTGTGTGAGCGCTGCAGGAGTGTGTGTGAGAGCTGCAGGAGTGTGTGAGCGATTGCAGGAGTGTGTGAGCGCCGCAGGAGTGTGTGAGCGATTGCAGGAGTGTGTGTGAGCGCTGCAGGAGTGTGTGAGCGATTGCAGGAGTGTGTGTGAGCGCTGCAGGAGTGTGTGAGCGCTGCAGGAGTGTGTGAGCGATTGCAGGAGTGTGTGAGCGCTGCAGGAGTGTGTGTGAGCGCTGCAGGAGTGTGTGTGAGAGCTGCAGGAGTGTGTGAGCGATTGCAGGAGTGTGTGAGCGCCGCAGGAGTGTGTGAGCGATTGCAGGAGTGTGTGTGAGCGCTGCAGGAGTGTGTGAGCGCTGCAGGAGTGTGTGAGCGATTGCAGGAGTGTGTGAGCGCTGCAGGAGTGTGTGAGCGATTGCAGGAGTGTGTGAGCGCTGCAGGAGCGTGTGTGAGCGCTGCAGGAGTGTGTGAGCGCTGCAGGAGTGTGTGAGCGATTGCAGGAGTGTGTGAGCGCTGCAGGAGTGTGTGAGCGATTGCAGGAGTGTGTGAGCGCTGCAGGAGTGTGTGAGCGCTGCAGGAGTGTGTGAGCGCTGCAGGAGTGTGTGAGCGCTGCAGGAGTGTGTGAGCAATTGCAGGAGTGTGTGAGCGATTGCAGGAGTGTGTGAGCGTTGCAGGAGTGTGTGAGCGTTGCAGGAGTGTGTGAGCGGTTGCAGGAGTGTGTGCGGGCGCTGCAGGAGTGTGTGAGCGTTGCAGGAGTGTGTGAGCGCTGCAGGAGTGTGTGAGCGTTTGCAGGAGTGTGTGAGCGCTGCAGGAGTGTGTGTGAGCGCTGCAGGAGTGTGTGAGCGATTGCAGGAGTGTGTGTGAGCGCTGCAGGAGTGTGTGAGCGATTGCAGGAGTGTGTGTGAGCGCTGCAGGAGTGTGTGAGCGCTGCAGGAGTGTGTGAGCGATTGCAGGAGTGTGAGCGATTGCAGGAGTGTGTGAGCGCTGCAGGAGTGTGTGAGCGCTGCAGGAGTGTGTGAGCGCTGCAGGAGTGTGTGAGCGCTGCAGGAGTGTGTGAGCGATTGCAGGAGTGTGTGAGCGATTGCAGGAGTGTGTGAGCGCTGCAGGAGTGTGTGAGCGCTGCAGGAGTGTGTGTGAGCGCTGCAGGAGTGTGTGTGAGAGCTGCAGGAGTGTGTGAGCGATTGCAGGAGTGTGTGAGCGCCGCAGGAGTGTGTGAGCGATTGCAGGAGTGTGTGTGAGCGCTGCAGGAGTGTGTGAGCGATTGCAGGAGTGTGTGTGAGCGCTGCAGGAGTGTGTGAGCGCTGCAGGAGTGTGTGAGCGATTGCAGGAGTGTGTGAGCGCTGCAGGAGTGTGTGTGAGCGCTGCAGGAGTGTGTGTGAGAGCTGCAGGAGTGTGTGAGCGATTGCAGGAGTGTGTGAGCGCCGCAGGAGTGTGTGAGCGATTGCAGGAGTGTGTGTGAGCGCTGCAGGAGTGTGTGAGCGCTGCAGGAGTGTGTGAGCGATTGCAGGAGTGTGTGAGCGCTGCAGGAGTGTGTGAGCGATTGCAGGAGTGTGTGAGCGCTGCAGGAGCGTGTGTGAGCGCTGCAGGAGTGTGTGAGCGCTGCAGGAGTGTGTGAGCGATTGCAGGAGTGTGTGAGCGCTGCAGGAGTGTGTGAGCGATTGCAGGAGTGTGTGAGCGCTGCAGGAGTGTGTGAGCGCTGCAGGAGTGTGTGAGCGCTGCAGGAGTGTGTGAGCGCTGCAGGAGTGTGTGAGCAATTGCAGGAGTGTGTGAGCGATTGCAGGAGTGTGTGAGCGTTGCAGGAGTGTGTGAGCGGTTGCAGGAGTGTGTGCGGGCGCTGCAGGAGTGTGTGAGCGTTGCAGGAGTGTGTGAGCGCTGCAGGAGTGTGTGAGCGTTTGCAGGAGTGTGTGAGCGCTGCAGGAGCGCGTGAGCGCTGCAGGAGCGCGTGAGCGCTGCAGGAGTGTGTGTGAGCGCTGCAGGAGTGTGTGAGCGCTGCAGGAGTGTGTGAGCGATTGCAGGAGTGTGTGAGCGCTGCAGGAGTGTGTGAGCGCTGCAGGAGTGTGTGAGCGATTGCAGGAGTGTGTGAGCGCTGCAGGAGTGTGTGAGCGATTGCAGGAGTGTGTGAGCGCTGCAGGAGTGTGTGTGAGCGCTGCAGGAGTGTGTGAGCGATTGCAGGAGTGTGTGTGAGCGCTGCAGGAGTGTGTGAGCGCTGCAGGAGTGTGTGAGCGATTGCAGGAGTGTGTGAGCGCTGCAGGAGTGTGTGAGCGATTGCAGGAGTGTGTGAGCGCTGCAGGAGTGTGTGAGCGATTGCAGGAGTGTGTGAGCGCTGCAGGAGTGTGTGAGCGCTGCAGGAGTGTGTGAGCGCTGCAGGAGTGTGTGAGCGATTGCAGGAGTGTGTGGGCGCTGCAGGAGTGTGTGAGCGCTGCAGGAGTGTGTGAGCGCTGCAGGAGTGTGTGAGCGCTGCAGGAGTGTGTGAGCAATTGCAGGAGTGTGTGAGCGATTGCAGGAGTGTGTGAGCGATTGCAGGAGTGTGTGAGCGTTGCAGGAGTGTGTGAGCGTTGCAGGAGTGTGTGCGGGCGCTGCAGGAGTGTGTGAGCGTTGCAGGAGTGTGTGAGCGATTGCAGGAGTGTGTGGGCGCTGCAGGAGTGTGTGAGCGCTGCAGGAGTGTGTGAGCGCTGCAGGAGTGTGTGAGCGCTGCAGGAGTGTGTGAGCAATTGCAGGAGTGTGTGAGCGATTGCAGGAGTGTGTGAGCGATTGCAGGAGTGTGTGAGCGTTGCAGGAGTGTGTGCGGGCGCTGCAGGAGTGTGTGAGCGTTGCAGGAGTGTGTGAGCGCTGCAGGAGTGTGAGCGTTTGCAGGAGTGTGTGAGCGCTGCAGGAGCGCGTGAGCGCTGCAGGAGTGTGAGAGCGATTGCAGGAGTGTGTGTGAGCGCTGCAGGAGTGTGTGAGCGATTGCAGGAGTGTGTGAGCGATTGCAGGAGTGTGTGAACGCTGCAGGAGTGTGTGTGAGCGCTGCAGGAGCGTGCGAGCGCTGCAGGAGTGTGAGAGCGCCGCAGGAGTGTGTGAGCGCTGCAGGAGTGTGTGTGAGCGCTGCAGGAGTGTGTGAGCGCTGCAGGAGTGTGTGAGCGCTGCAGGAGTGTGAGAGCGCTGCAGGAGTGTGAGAGCGCTGCAGGAGTGTGAGAGCGCTGCAGGAGTGTGAGAGCGCTGCAGGAGTGTGAGAGCGCTGCAGGAGTGTGAGAGCGCTGCAGGAGTGTGAGAGCGCTGCAGGAGTGTGAGAGCGCTGCAGGAGTGTGTGAGAGCGCTGCAGGAGTGTGAGAGCGCTGCAGGAGTGTGTGTGAGCGCTGCAGGAGTGTGTGTGAGCGCTGCAGGAGTGTGTGTGAGCGCTGAAGGAGTGTGTGAGCGCCGCAGGAGTGTGTGAGCGCCGCAGGAGTGTGTGAGCGATTGCAGGAGTGTGTGAGCGATTGCAGGAGTGTGTGAGCGCCGCAGGAGTGTGTGAGCGATTGCAGGAGTGTGTGAGCGATTGCAGGAGTGTGTGAGCGATTGCAGGAGTGTGTGAGCGCTGCAGGAGTGTGTGAGCGCTGCAGGAGTGTGAGAGCGCTGCAGGAGTGTGAGAGCGCTGCAGGAGTGTGAGAGCGCTGCAGGAGTGTGAGAGCGCTGCAGGAGTGTGTGTGAGCGCTGCAGGAGTGTGTGTGAGCGCTGAAGGAGTGTGTGAGCGCCGCAGGAGTGTGTGAGCGCCGCAGGAGTGTGTGAGCGATTGCAGGAGTGTGTGAGCGATTGCAGGAGTGTGTGAGCGATTGCAGGAGTGTGTGAGCGATTGCAGGAGTGTGTGAGCGCCGCAGGAGTGTGTGAGCGATTGCAGGAGTGTGTGAGCGATTGCAGGAGTGTGTGAGCGATTGCAGGAGTGTGTGAGCGATTGCAGGAGTGTGTGAGCGATTGCAGGAGTGTGTGAGCGCTGCAGGAGTGTGTGAGCGCTGCAGGAGCGTGTGAGCGCTGCAGGAGTGTGTGAGCGATTGCAGGAGTGTGTGAGCGATTGCAGGAGTGTGTGTGAGCGCTGCAGGAGTGTGTGAGCGCTGCAGGAGTGTGTGAGCGATTGCAGGAGTGTGTGTGAGCGCTGCAGGAGTGTGTGAGCGATTGCAGGAGTGTGTGAGCGATTGCAGGAGTGTGTGTGAGCGCTGCAGGAGTGTGTGAGCGCTGCAGGAGTGTGTGAGCGATTGCAGGAGTGTGTGTGAGCGCTGCAGGAGTGTGTGAGCGCTGCAGGAGTGTGAGAGCGCTGCAGGAGTGTGAGAGCGCTGCAGGCCGTCCCTGCGTCCGTAGCCTCCTCACCTCGGAGCTCGTGAACTTTCTGCAGAGCGATCTCCAGCTCCGGAACAGTTTTCTTCACGTGAGCGGTCAGTATGGACAGACAGAACCTGGACGGAGAACGAGCACATCATTAAATATCTCACTAGTCCAGCGGTCGGCAACACAAAATGTTTTAGATCCATATTGGACCAAAAACACAAAAAACAAATGTCTGGAGCCGCAAAAAATGAAAAGTCTTGTATCAGCCTTAGAATGAAGAAACACATGCTGCATGTTTGTATATTAGTTAGAACTGGGGGAGATTTTTTTTTTTCATTATGCACTTTGAGAAAAAAGTCAAAATGTTGAGATTAATGTTGAAGTACGATCTTGAGAAACAAGTCGAAATGTCGAGAAAAAAGTCGAAATGTCGAGAAAAAAGAAAAGGAAAAAGGAAGAAAAAGAAGAAAAAAAGGAGAAAAAAGGAAAAAAAAAAAAAGAATGAATGCAACACACGCTGCATGTTTCTATATTAGTTAGAACTGGGGGGAAGATTTATTTTTTCATTATGCACTTCGAGAAAAAAAAGTCTAAATTTTGAGAGAAAAAGTTGAAATGTCGAGATTAATGTTGAAGTACAATTTTGAGAAACAAGTCAAAATATCGAGAAAAAAGTCAATTTCGTGAATAAAGTTGAAATCTCGAGAAAAAAGTCAAAATGTCAAGATTAAAAAGGAAAGGAAAAAGGATGAAAAAAAAAGGAAAAAAAAAGGTCAAACATTTTTGAAAAAGCTCCAGGAGCCACTAAAGAGGTTGCCGACCCCCGTACTAGCCCCACCAAATATCTGAATATAATACTCCGTGTTGATAAATTCAGTGAAAACTAGAGTCTGTGTGTTCAGCTGTAAATAAGTCAACATTGTGAATCCAGTGAAAATTATCTACATTTCTTAACAAGAGAAGAAGTTAATTCATCTTCAAGTTTGAAACCAGTAGATAATTCTGCTCTTGCTGGACATGTTGACCAGGAGCTGATCGTGGCTTTTAAACGCTGCTACGTCGTGTGAAATATTGACTAAAAAATGAAATGCCCCTCACTTGTTTGGATCCATGGTTTCCATGGCAACCCGTAAAGCATCACAGACGACGTCGACCTTTTTGTGAGCGGCGCCGGGCCGGGGCTGGACGGGGCTGCTCTCAGGACGGGGGTACATGCTGCCGGTCATGTCCTCCTCTCTGGAAACCAGCACAACATAAGTGAGGAAATGTTGAAAGGGGGAGGTTTCTGGCTGATGTTACTGATGTTTCTGATGTTACTGATGTTTCCGTCTTACTTGAGCTCAGTGAGGAAGAGGTTGATGTGGCTGATGGAGCCGAGCTGGGTGATGAAGGTCCCGATGTTTTCCAGGAAAACCTGCACAGAACAAATATTTATATACAGGACTGTCTCAGAAAATTAAAATATTGTGACATCATATAGCACTCCAGAAAAAATACTGTATTCTGTTAGAAAAAACTAGACTTTGACCTTATTTGGGGAACCTTTTTGGATGTTGTGCCTTTATTGGACTAATGATCTGAATCATCTACTGCATTAATGAATGTGTTTACGCAGGACTTGATTATTTACTTTATTATTCATTCGTTCCAGTATTGATAGGCATATGTGAAAAGAAGTTAAATTATTTTGAATGATGTAATCTATTGACCATATGAGGGAGGGAAGGGGAGAGGGGTGTGTTGTATTTATTTATATTTATTTATTTTAATTATTTTTTTTTTTTTTTACTTTATTTTTTATTTCTATTATTTTTTTTCTCTCTTATTCATTTATTTTTGTTTAATTATTGTTATGAAAAATTAAAAGGGGGGGAGTATTGATAATTATATTGTTATTGTAACTTTTTTCAATAATAAAGTCCTTTATTTTCTGTAATGCAAAAATGTCATACATTCTGGATTCATTACAAATCAACTGAAATATTGCAAGCCTTTTATTATTTTAATATTGCTGATTATGGTTTACAGTTTAAGATTCCCAGAATATTCTAATTTTTTGAGATAGAGTTTTATTAAACTGTAAGCCATGATCAGCAATATTAAAATAATAAAAGGCTTGCAATATTTCAGTTGATTTGTAATGAATCCAGAATGTATGACATTTTTGCATTACAGAAAATAAAATGACTTTATCACAATATTCTAATTTTCTGAGACAGTCCTGTAGAGTCCTGCAAGGTCGAATGTTTGTGACATTAGAACTTAACAAGAAAATGAGCATAATCTGTTAATGTTGTCTTAAATTATTCAGACAAATTCATCCTCTGGATAATAAACACAATTCTACATTTAATGAACCTCTAAAACATCTCTGGTGGGTCATCTCAAAAAAGAAAACATGGATGAAAACTACTTAAAAAAAAAAACTTGGAGAACTTTTGTGCATTTAAATAAATGTCACAAAAAAAAAACATCTAAAATCCAACATACCTGTGGGTTGTGATCGTAAATGAGGTTCAGGTTGATCCTCAGCTTCCTCATACTCTCAAACGCATCTCGGAATCTCAAACTGGAACAACAGAAAATTAAAATCAATCATGGAAAACGCCTTCGTCAGCTCCAAAACCGTTGCAGAACAATCCTGATAAAGTTTCTCCAGTTCTCCGAGGTTTCACCTCATTTATGTCTCTGATGTTTCATCAAACCATTTCAACTGGGCTGAACTTTTTAGTCAACTGTCTGATAGTTTCAGCCGAGCTTTAGCTGTCGCACAGACGGCCTCACATTTGCCTCAAAAAATACTCTGAGATAGAGAAATACAGGTAATAACTGCAGAGTAACTCTTGTTACCCGTTGTTGATTCATCTCAGGTTGATTCACTTTAAGACTCGTCAACGACTACAGCTTTTTCTTTAACCCTTGTTCTGTTTTTGGGTCAAAATGACCTAATTCTCCTGCTGTTCTTTCCTTCTCCCTTCCTTCATTCTTTTTTCCCTTCCATCCTTCTTTTCTCCCTTCGATCTTTCTTTCCTTCTTTCCTTCCTTCCTTATTTCCCCCCTTCCTTCCTTCTTTTCTCCCTTCCTTCCTTCCTCCTTTCTTTTCCTTCCTCCCTTTCTTTCCTTCCTTCTTCCCTTCCTCCTTCCTTGACCTGAAGACAGCACAAGGGTTAAGCTTTGACATGTAGAAGTGAAAAAAAAAAACCAAACTTTTCAACAACAATTACAAGGTTTCAAATAAGATGGAAATTAAATAGTTAAGTGGCAGGAAAGAAAAAAAAAAAAAAAGCTTTTCTTTGCTTGAACACATTTATTTAGGGGTTTATTTAGGGGTCACCACCAACTGAAAAAGTCATAAACGGGTCTGTCACTTCTTAGTGGTTTGATGAACAGAGCTGCTATTCTGACCTGAACATGTCGGGGCAGAGCGTCACATTTCTAAATGTTTCCTCTCATAAGCTTTTGACTAAATCCATCGGTATTCAGTCTGAACTAGAAACAAACGTACCTATCGAGCCACTTCCTGAGCTGAGCCAACACCAGCGCTCGGTGATGAACAGTCTCTAGATTTCCTCGAGGCATCTGGGCAGAAACAGTCCAAAAAAAAAAAATAAATAAATAAAAAAAAAAAAATCAGTGAGCAACTTGCACGCTCATTCGGAGCATCACACCAATGGAATACAGTACCGCAATCAGTCAGAGAATTTCCATCATATCACTCTTTTAAAGTTAATGCAAAGGACTGGCTTGTTGACTCACAAAGATGTGAGCACTAGTAGTACTACTAGTGGCTCTCTTTAATACAAGCCATTATTTTACCTGTATCAGGAAGTGAATAAATGCAATTTAAAACTGCTAGCCAATTTGGTTGGTTTTAAGATGATTGTACTGTTCTATTATTCATTTGTTTTATTCTATTCTATTTTTGCACTGTATCTGTCTTTGTTGTCATATTTCATGCATGCTGTATTTGTGTTTATGTCTATTGTGCATTTTTTATTTTAGTTTTTTTTTTTTAATATCTTTTTATTATTTTATAATAGGAGCCCCGACAAGCATTGACAAAACCAAAGGAAAAAAAAACAACAAACATCCAAACACAGACAAAAAATAGATGCAGAAAATGGTTAATAAATACAATGAATATATATACAGTGAATGCATGAGATAGCAGCAACATTTTTGACAAATGGTCAACTCATTTAGTGAGTCATGTCAGTCCATATTTTCTCCCCCTAATTGATTTAGGAGTATTTTAGTTTTTTTTAAAGTCTATTAACATCTGGCGAAGGGACTGCCAATGAAAATTAGCCTTTCGGCTAACTCTGGTACATTTACTTTCTGCAAGGAAACGTTGATCAATGTACACTGTCCCTTTTTAAAAATGAATAATTATTATTAGGAAAGGTCCTGGGTTGCGTGTGTGTGTGTGTGTGTGTGTGTGTGTGTGTGTGTGTGTGTGTGTCTCTGGTACCTGCAGAATCACCCGGGTGTCTTGGGGAACCACCGTGACGATCCTGGATCCTCTCTCCACTCGCCGAAGCGTCTCGTCGTTCTGACTCCCGTCGGAGGCCAATGCCGCCTGCAGCCCTGAGCAGTCACAGGTTATTCCCTTCAAGAGGACCGTCGTCTAATACTCTCTCAAAAGCCCTTACTAAACCGGTGGTTTCTAGCCCTTTAATCTCTATTTTTGGTGTACCTGAAGATTTTAATAGTTTTACTAAGAAGGAGATTAATAGCTCGTAGACGTATTTTACTTCAATGGAAGGACCAAAAACCTCCATCTCCCAATTCTTGGTTGAAAGACCTGATGTCCTTTTTATATTTAGAGTAAATTAAATACTGTATTAGGGGTTGCTCTTATAGGTTTTCTTATATTTGGGAACCTATTCTTTCTTTTGTTAATTCTTTGGCATCCTTGGAAGATTTATTTAATTGGATTTAATTTAATTATAGGGAAGTATGATATTGCTAACCATGTCTATTTTATCTAGGAACCTCTTATGTCTGTTTTTTTTAATTTTTATTATTTTTTATTTCATTTTATTTTTTTTATTATTTTTGTTGTTTTGTGTGTCCTGTATTTTATTACTTTATTTGTCCTATTATTATCGTCTTCAGTCAGAGTTTGATTGGTAATTGGTACTTACTTTGGGACCTGTTTTATAATTATGTATTTTATAGTGTGTGTGTTTTGGGGGGTTTGTTATGTTAAGTTTGGTGTACGGAAGAGTATTAGGACCAGGCAGGAAAAAGAATATTTGAGAAGAGAAGATTTTTTTTTATTGTGCACTTCGAGAAAAATGTCGAAATTTTGTGAATAATGTTGAAATGTCGAGAAAAAAGGCAAAATTTTGACTTTATTCTTGAAATTTCGACTTTAATCACGGAATTGTATTTCAACTTTTTTCATGAAATTTCGACTTTTCGCTCGAAGTGCACAATAAAAAAAAAATCTTCTCAAATATTTTTTCTCCTGCATGGCTTTAATACTCTTCCGTATTGGTGTCTTTATTTATTTACTTTTTTGTTTCTTTTTGTGTGTGTGTGTGGTAAAATATAAAACGGGGTAATTTGTCGAATCCTTTTAAAAAATGTTTATTGTGTAATATGCATTACATCGATTACCCAATAAAGAAACGTGAAAAAAAAAAAAAAGAGGACGTCGTTACCGTCAGAGCTGCGTGGCTGTGGAGCGACAGCTGCAGCGACGGCTGCAGGAAACTCACCTTTGAGCGAGAGCGTGCTCAGGTTCAGGCAGCGGCAGGTGTGAGAGTGAGTCGTGATGAGGAGGAAGTCGTTGCAAACGCCAAAGGAGCAAACGTTGGAGGCCAGCTGAGGAAGAGAGAGACCTGAATAAATGTTCACGTCTACAAAAGCCCTGGTTGTTACCGTGTTCCTTCAGCCGGCGCTGCTCTCACCTCCGTGTCTCCGGCGTAGAGGTGAGATCTGTCCGTGAGGCCGAGCAGGAAGTCCTGCACACACGAGGGACAGAGGAGAGAAACGCTGAAGCCTGCGCTTCAGAAAATTAGTCCACGGGCCAGAGCCCAAACTTTCACTGGTCAGAACCACTCAAGGTGACTAAACTTACTTTATTATTTTTGAAAATATCCACGTATTTTGGTCTGAAAACCTTCCTGAGTGGCAGCTGGATCAGAGTTATCAGCTCATGAAGTTCAGAAAATTACATTTTAGATGCTGCTGCATATCCTGGTTTAGACTCATGTTCAGGAAATCTGTCAATGTTTCACTATATTCTCTTTGGTATCATTTTAAAGGGACCTTTAAAGCACTGTGCTGTTTTTGGGTCAAGGGAGGGTGAAGGGAGAAAAGAAAGAAAGAAAGAAAGAAAGGGAGAAAAGATGGAAGGGAGAAAAGAAAGAAAGAAGTAGGAGAGGGAGTAAGGAAGGGAATAAAGATGGAAGGAAGGAAAGAAGGGAGAAAAGGAAAGAAAGAAGGGAGGGAAGAAGGAAGGAATGGAGAAAATAAGGAAAGGAGGAAGGAAAAGCAAAGAAGGTAATAAAGGAACGAATGACGAAAGGGAGGTAGGAAGAAAAAGTAAAGTAAAGGAGGGTAAAAAAGGAGGAAAAGAGGAAAGGAAGAAGGAAGGAGAGAGCAGGAGGAAAGAAGGATAGAAGAATCGGGTCGTTTTGACCCAAAGACAGTACAAGGGTGAATCATTCATTCAAGCTAAGATGTGAATCTTTCTGACCAACATAGAAGTCACTGCAGCTCTTTAAACTAGAAACATAACACATTTACACAATGTTCACCTAAATGATATACTATCTTTCATCCCTGTGTCATCTAGGAACAACAGACACAAAATACAAAAACTGGAATACTCACAGGACCATAAGGATTCAGGAAATGTATAATATACCCAAACATCTTAGCTTGAATGAATGGTATCATTTTAAAGGGGACCTTTTAAGCAAAGACAATATAGTGAAACATTGACAGATTTCCTGAACATGAGTCTAAACCAGGATCTGCAGCAGCATCTAAAATGTAATTTTCTGAACTTCATGAGCTGATAACTCTGATCCAGCTGCCACTCAGGAAGGTTTAATACCAGAATATCATCTACAGACATGGATCTTTTCAAAGATTATAAAGTTTTGTCACCTTGAGTGGTGCTGATATCTGCTCTGGAACATGGAGTAAACAGTTATCTGTGTGAGTGTGGAGTTTCTACCTCTCCACCGATGGAGCAGAGAGACGTCTGGATGCAGGGAACGGGGAAGTTGACGCTGCAGCCGCTGGAGTCGTGCCATTCCTCCACGGACGGCTCAGGACAATCTGCAGGAGTGACGGAAAAACAGAGCCGTGTCACATGTTGCTACTGCAAGATACTGAAGCAAATGTAACAATAAAAAGGTATTTAACATAGACATATATACGTAGACACCGCATCGAGTGGTTTTGCCCACTGCTGCGATACGTCAACGTCGCCGCCATATTGGATGTTCAAGACTGCGCTGTAAACTAATACAAGTAAATGGACTTATTTTCATAAAGTGCCTTTCTACAAAGAAATGTACGTAATGTATGTAATATATATCCCCCCTCACAAAAATAAGAAAAATAGAGAAACATATTTTCTCATCAAAACAAATTAAAAAAATTTCAAATAACAAAATAATATATTTGAAGCATTTTCCAGACAATAAAAAAATGGTTAAAATATGTTATTTTGTTACTTGAAAATTTTTAAATATTATGTTTATGTAAAATATGCTTTGTTGATGAGAAAATATGTTTCTCTATTTTTCTTATTTTTGTGAGGGGGGATATATATTGTTTTTCGGCACTACCTTGTTCTCTATAGCTGATATAACATGAATTACTCCTATGTGGGATCAATAAAGTTCTTATTTCTGCCATCTGAGAAAATGTAATATATTATATTTGGTGCTTAACTGTTTCCCAAGTATATTAGTGCGTGTGTGAATGAATAAATGAGACGTAAAACGTACATTTCTTTGTGGAAAGGCGCTTTATGAAAATAAGTCCATTTACTTGACGTATTTGACTTGACGTATCGCAGCAGCTCGATGGAAGGAGACATTTATATGTCTATGGTATTTAACTACTCCAGGTGCTCTGTAAAAAACTAGAATAGAAATCCTGTTAGTTTCCCAGTTAAGCGTCTGACGGTGGTTAGTTTCCTGACCCCAGAGCAGTTTCCTGATCTGTCCGTCCTCCAGCTGCAGGGCGACACTTCCCGTCCGGGAGCAGTGGACCAGACTGACCACGACCCCGCCCACCTCCACCCGAGACCTGGGGGGGGGAAGACAACACATTTCAATTATCCCAGTCACTTCATGAGCAGCTTTGTGCAGGGTTTAGCCGGGGGGGTTGAGGGGAAACCTCCGTGCTCGCTGACCTGACGGCCAGCGTGTCGTCCTGGGCCGGCTGCAGCAGCAGCAGGGTGGAGGTGGTCGGCAGCAGACCGGAGCCCACGGCTACAAACAGTTCCTCCTGCAGCCACAGCAGCTGCCGCAGAGCCAGAGGAACGTCCTGGGGAACGGCCGGGCTAAAGGAGGAGGGAGGAAGCAGAGAAACCACCGTTAGAGAGATTTTAAACTAACTGGTGCGTGTGAGAGTGTCAGGAGTCGTCGGCTCTGCAGCTCTGCAGCGTCACCTGAAGGTTTTCTGGAGGACGAGTGGACGAGACACGACCCTGAAGTCGTCTGCTCTTTCGTCAGTCTTGTCACTTGAAGCTGGAAAACAACCATACAAACAAATCAAATATCACACGTGTTTTTCTTATCATTTACACCGGAGTCATTTTGACAATACTGCTGAATAAGTTGCCTGCCAACCTCAAGAACGTAAAGACGACAGAGAAAACAAGTGGGTGACAGAGATGGAGACCGAATAAACCTAAATAGCAGACGGTGTCATAAAAGGGAGTAATAATTGCTCTGGGGTTTATGTTCATGTTCTGGGTCTCTGGAAAGCGTCTAGAGACAACTTTGTTGTATTAGACCAGGGGTCGGCAACCCGCGGCTCTAGAGCCGCATGCGGCTCTTTAGCGCCGCCCTGGTGGCTCCTGGAGCTTTTTCAAAAAGGTTTGACCTTTTTTTTCCTTTTTTCTTCTCTCCTTTTTTGACTTTTTCTCTCGACATTTCGACTTTTTTCTCGACATTTCAACTTTTTTCTCGAGATTGTACTTCAACATTGATCTCAACATTTCGACTTTTTTCTCGTCATTTCGACTTTTTTCTCGTCATTTCGACTTTTTTTTCGACATTTTGACTTTTTTCTCGACATTTCAACTTTTTTCTCGAGATTGTACTTCAACATTGATCTCAACATTTCGACTTTTTTCTCGTCATTTCGACTTTTTTTTCGACATTTTGACTTTTTTCTCGACATTTCAACTTTTTTCTCGTCATTTCGACTTTTTTTTCGACATTTTGACTTTTTTCTCGACATTCCGACTTTTTTCCCGACATTTCAAGTTTTTTCTCGACATTTCGACTTTTTTCCCGACATTTCAAGTTTTTTCTCGACATTTCGACTTTTTTCTCAAAATTTAGACTTTTTTCTCGACATTTCAACTTTTTTCTCGAGATTGTACTTCAACATTAATCTCGACATTTCGACTTTTTTTCTCGAAGTGCATAATGAAAAAAAAAAATCTTCCCCCGTTCTAACTAATATAGAAACATGCAGCATGTGTTTCTTCATTCTAAGGCTGATACAAGACTTTTCATTTTTTGCGGCTCCAGACATATTAGTTTTTTGTGTTTTTGGTCCATTATGGCTCTTTAACATTTTGAGTTGTCGACCCCCTTAGTCCCACTCTGGACTAAGTGACTTACGTTGACTGAAGACGGAGATCTGTCCATCGGCGGTCAACGCCGCCAGCTGATTGGTCCTCTGAGGTCGACACAGGAACGTCACCTGGTTGACCGGAGACGATAGCTGCAGCTCAAACGAGCACATGGGCGGCGGGACCACGCACTGCCGGAACGTCGTCACCAGGATCTTCTCTGTGAACAGGAAGAGAAAAGGTCGCATCATCTCGGAGTAATTCCCAGAAAGCTCCCTCATCGGAACATTTGTGCATATGTTTTGGGAATGTGATCTTTTAATACGTTTCTGGAAATCAATTCATTCCTTCACACAATCAGTTTTAGAAATGAATTTTGAGTTAAGCTCCAATTTGTATTTATTAAATGATACACTGGATCTTCAGTTAGACCAGAAAAAAAGAAGGATATTAATTATGATCACATACTTTGCTAAGAAATGCATACTTTTACTTTGGAAAGATGATTCCCCTCCAACTTTCAAGTTTTTTTCTGATCAAATTTCAGTTTTTTTTACCATTGGAAAAATTTACTTTGGAAAAATACAACCGTGGTCGTATCTTTCAAGAATTTTGGTTTCCATTATTTTCAAAACTGGAGAACTTTTCCAAGGGGGACAATGAGTATCTTTATTTTCAAACTTGTGCCTTATATGTATGTATGTGTGTAGGCATGTGTTGAAAAAAAAATTGATTTTCCGATTCTAAATCCATTCTCATATTAATTCCTAAAAATCGATTCTTATGTCTAAAGATCGATTTTTTTTTTTTTTCTCCATAATTTTTGCCAGGTGAACTTTAATCCCAGTACTCGGACACACAGTTTGTCATGACACTTCTGAAAAATGCCAGGTGCTTCATGGCAATATGTGTGCGTGGTGACAGAATAAATTAGATAAGCTAACATGATTTGTTTACTGCATGAACTGTTGCAATTTCTTTCTTTTTTGCACCTTAAATGGATATTGAAAGGCCTGTTTGAGTTATTTATTTCTTAGTTATTTCACAATAATTATTGTGAAATTATTATTTCACTAGTTATTTTACAGTCATATAATTCAGGCAACAGCTTAAAAAACATTTTAAATAACACTAACCCAAATCAATATCGAATCGGATTGAATCGAATCATGATAATCGATTCTGAATATTAAGAATCGGAAACGAATCGATTCTTGACATTTGAATCGATACCCAGCCCTATATGTTTGTATGTATGTATAGATATATATATATATATATATATATATATATATATATATATATATATATATATATATAGTTTAATATCGCTGTTGCTGCCATTTTCTTTTTTTCTATATATTTAATTAATTTTTTTTCCCGTAATGTATGATTTTTTATTTTTATTTTTACCCCATGGCAATTATGGGGAGGGTAGGAATGTGGGTAAAATAGAAATCGTGAATGTGAAATTTATTGTGAAATAAAAAGATATTTATAAAAAAAAAAAAAAAAAAAAAAAGAAGAAGAGAAGAAGAATGAAAGCTCCCTCGTCTTCCCGGTCGTCACCTCCGTCGATCACGGCCACGTTAGCGTTGTCGCTGGCGTCCAGGCCGGGGCTTCTCTCCGTGGTCCAGCCCCAGTCGTAGGTGCGGCTGCTCCAGCTAGACGTCACCACGTGGAGCCGGAGCGGCCGCTCAGCGTCCCAGCACACGCAGACCGGGACCTGCTGGGGGTCTCCCCCGAACTCCAGGCTCTGCTTCAGGTACCAGTGGTAGTTCCCCACCGTCCACAGCTGGACTGAAGACAAGACCGGGGAGCAGAGACTACGTTTACATGCAGTCAAAATTCAGGTTATTGCTAATATTCCGGTTACTGAAACATTGGGAATATTCCGTTTACATGGTAATTAATCATTCAGGATATCTGGATCAAACCAGTGATGCATGGAGAACATCATGACGCAATTAGTGTCATTTCCGCTTCTTCTTCTTGTATCCAAATTCAAAACAAATGCTGCTTCAACTTTTCTCTCACCTTCTTGTAAATCTTCTATCCCGGTACTTTCTACCGTCTACAAATGCAGAAATGTTCATATCCTTCATTACATTTATGAAGTGGTTAGTCTCCTCCTGGTCTTGGTTTCTCCGTGTTTAGAAGAACTTCCTGGACTCAAAAGACCAGGATTCCTTGTGAACAGAACATGTGCAGAAAACAAATTCCTGTTCCGTTTGATGGGGATATTCAGTTTGGTGTTTACATGACCCAATATTCGGGTTTTAAAAGGAGTAACCCAGGGCTCATATTGGGGTTTTTAGAAACCAGAATATGAGCAAATTGGGGTTATTCAAAGGGGTTATTGGTGTTCACATGGCCGTGCAAATTCGGGTTATTGCCAATATTCGGGTTTTAAAAGGCTTATTGATGCATGGAAACGCAGTCACTGAAGCGAGCACAGATGTCATCATCATCATCATCATCATCATCATCATCATCATCATCATCAGATCATTTCAGAAGACGTTGTTCTCCTCCCAGTCGCTGCTCCCAGCATGCTTTGCAGTAAATGTTACCGAAATCCAGTGTAGTTTTTGTCAGCCTGTTTCAATTTTAGTCTACAGGACTGTCTCAGAAAATTTGAATATTGTGATAAAGTTCTTTATTTTCTGTAATGCAATAAAAAAAAAAAAGTCATACTTTCTGGATTCATTACAAATCAACTGAAATATTGCAAGCCTTTTATTATTTTAATATTGCTGATCATGGTTTACAGTTTAAGAAAACTCAAATATCCTATCTCAAAAAATTTGAATATTCTGGGAATCTTAATCTTAAACTGCTTACTGTAGCTGTTGACCCGTCCGTCCTCGCCCGCAGTCATGTCCTCCAACCAGACCGCCAACACAGAGGAGTCGCTGTTCCACAGCAGCTCCTTCACCTGAAACACACACACACACACACACACACATCCAACATTTGGACAGTCATCCTCAGTAATAAGGTACCAAATTATGGAATAAACTGAACCTGAAATCAAAATACTGACAGAGCTCAAGGTTTTTAGCAACAAGTAAAACAATGGCTGAAACTGAAACAAGCTGGTGAACATTGACTTTAACATACTGTACCACGGTATTATTTTAGTTTTTTGTCCTTATCTGGTTTGTGTTTTTGCTTCTTGTCTTTGTATTGTCTTTATTCTGTTTTGCATGTTTTGTATTTTAATGGTTTTGTACTGTTTTAACTCTGCCTTCAAATGTTAAGTAAAGGCCTAACCAGGGACAGGGGTTGCAGATTAGCTCTGGCTAGAAACCTGTATGTACGACACAGGGCTGTGCGATTAATCGATTTTAAATCTAAATCGGATTTATTAATCATGTTAAAAATGTTAACATTTTGGATGTTAAAAAATGGACAATCAGAAAATCAATTTTCCTTTTTTGCAGCTGGCTGCATTACAGACAGAGCTCGTCTAGTCATCTTTGTTTGGTCAAGAAAATTGTAAATGTTGTCACTTTACTAAACTCAAGGAGGATTTACAGTATCTTTCAATTGCACTTCATTCCCAATAGGGACATTTGTTTGCTATTTTTCTTTAAAAATAAAGATCAAATATTTGAAACAATTTATTCCATTGTCTTTTGTAGTTTTACCAAAAAAATTGAAAATCAGGTTTTCCGAAAAGAAAAAAAAAAAAAAAAAAATCGGGATTTTATTTTTGTCCAAAATTGCCCAGCCTTAGAATGACATTTGTTTATGCATTTTTTATGAAATAATGTTTGATACATTTGTCCCTGTTCAATAAATGTAATAATAAAAAAAAAAAAAAAAAAAAAAAAAAATTAAAAAAAAAAAGAATTTAAAAAAAAGAAATTATCACTGAAGCCTAACATGCCGACGCCTGCTCATCTCAAACATTTCCATGCAGGTAGAGAAACAAAAGCGCCGTCCGGCTGCACCTTAGCTTGGTCTTTACTGAAGGGCAGGGTGAAGTCTCCGTGCAGCAGCCCGTTCTTCTCCAGGAACACCACGCTGTGCTTGTTGGGATGTCTCTGGGTGCTGGCGATCAGGCTACCTGAAGGTCTGGAGAACGAGCCACGCTCTGAAACTGATCCTCACTCGTTTAAACAAATCATGCAGCACTTTCATCACTCTCGGCCCGGGAGCTCTTACTTCCAGCAGAGCGCCTGCTCCAGGCCGTTGACGGGCTCGCTGGTCGCCTGCAGGACGCCCTCCCGGTTCCACACCCGGACTTTCCTGGCTCCGGTCGCCGGGCAGACGGCGCTCACGGCAAAGAGTTGGCCGTCGCCTCGCCAGGTGACCCGGGGCCTGCGGTCGTCCCAGGCCACGGCCGGCTGCCCCTCCTGAGAACGAGCGTTTACGACAAACAGATACATTTGACCATTAATCCTCCACTAAATCTCAACGGTTTTCTTTCCGTATGAGAAGTTTAAGGACATCACTGACCTGAATCTTCTTCTGAGCCGCCTGCTTCCCCTCCGAGCCGTGAAACTGAGTCTCCTTCTTCCCCCAGCCCACGGTGATGAACTTCCCTGCGCGGGAATAAATCAACAAAGTGTATTACTAAAGTACTCAAGCAGTCATTCAGCAAACATGAATATACTTATTCAAATGTAATAAAAGGATCAGGTGAAGTTCTGCAGCTGCTGAAGCTCTGGAAGAGAATCCCTGATCTGAAACTGGAGTCGTACCTTCTCCAAAGTCGTCCTGGTGGATTCCCACCTCAGTGATCGGCTCAAAGTCTTTGGTCATCATTATGATCGTTTCCTGACCTGTGAACACAAGTTAGTTAGTACACAATCAAGTACTGTACTTTTATTAATTTGTTTTGTTCTATTTTTGCACTGTTTCTGTCTTTGTTGTGATATGTTATGCATGCTGTATTTGTGTTTACAGGACTGTCTCAGAAAATTAGAATATTGTGATAAAGTCCTTTATTTTCTGTAATGTAAAAATGTCATACATTCTGGATTCATTACAAATCAACTGAAATATTGCAAGCCTTTTATTATTTTAATATTGCTGATCATGGCTTAGAGTTTAAGAAAACTCAAATATCCTATCTCAAAAAATTAGAATATTCTGGGAATCTTAATCTTAAACTGTAAGCCATAATCAGCAATATTAAAATAATAAAAGGCTTGCAATATTTCAGTTGATTTGTAATGAATCCAGAATGTATGACATTTGTTTTTGTTTTTTTTTTTTTTTAAATTGCATTACAGAAAATAAAGGACTTTATCACAATATTCTAATTTTCTGAGACAGTCCTGTAGTTCATGTAATTTTCTCCATGTTTGTAACTTCACTTCGGTTTATTTTCTAATAAGTGTTAACATACTTCTTGACATAAACAAAGTAAAAACAAACAAACAAAAAGCCTAGTTTCCAATCAAAAACATGACATTGTCATAATAATTTCAGACCCGTTTTGACAGTTGCAACTAAGCTGCGGTTCATGCGCCTATCAGACGTCCAAAAGAGGCTTCTGCACCTTACTGATGTAAAAGTACTGTTACTTCAGAATAATATGACTCAAGTAGAAGTAAAAAGTAGTCATCAAAATAATTACTTGAATAAAAGTAAAAAAGTACTTGGTGAAAAAACTACTCAAATACTGAGTAACTGTTGAGTAACGTCTGATTTATTTTTTTAACACAACCATTCAAACAGACAAAAGTACAAAATAATCATCTTCAGGCAAATTAAATCAATAAAATAAAAATAAAAATTAATTTATAGCTTAAATTAAAATAAGCTTAAAGTCAATTCAAGTACTTTAATAAATAATAAAATAACAGAATAAAAAAATTAATTAAGCACAAGTAGCACAAAATTTCCAGTCTTTGTACTTTTCTTTTTTAACCAGCAGAACTAGAACAAACATGAACTCATAGAAACTCTGTGTGTGTTTGAGTCTGTGTAAATGTGACAAAACATGCAAAAACAAACATTTTTCCCAAAGAATCACCAGTGATGTCATGAGATTGACGCGTACGTGGATAAAAGGGATAAAAGAAAAGTAACAGCTCAACGTAGCCTAATGTAGCGGAGTAAGAGGAACAGTTTCTTCTTCACAAATCTACTCAAGTAAAAGTAAAAAGTATAGTAATTCAAAACTACTCCTAAAAGTACAACATTTCCCAAAACTTACTCAAGTAAATGTAACTCGTTACTACCACCTCTGCAGAGGTCTACCTGTTCCTGTCTAAGCCTGCTGGACATGATTAATAAGATACACACCTGACAGCATAAAGATCTCATGACTGATGCCATGAGGCTGAAAGAACTGGTTTTAGACCCATGAGACTGTAGAGAATCAAGGCAAAGGTCTTGGAAAAGATGCAGAAAACAATCCCCCGAAAAACCCACCTGCAGCATTAGAAGTGTCCCAGAGCTAAATCCCCTCCGTCATCTTTAAACTGCTGTCGGGGTGACTGATGCTGCAGAGTTTTGCTCCATTAACCAACAAGTCCAAAGTTACTATCCAGGGATCCATCTAAGCAGCACGCCATCAATCAGGACGAGACCCTGCTGGAAGTTTATCCGACGCCCATGAGAGTCTTTAAGACCACGAGATGTAAAACAATAAATAAAAAATGCTCCGAGCTGATGAAACAAAGAATGGATTGTTTCTGCTGAAAAAAGCAGAGGAAAGCTTGAGCCGGTCGTTGCCCTCAAATAAATACTTTTTCATTCAAATCAAATAATAAAAACACTCCAGAAAGAGTCAGTAAATGTTGCACCAGCACAGAACCAATCAGACTGATGAATCCTTTATCTTTGAATTCCAAAATAAGAGCCTTTACAGGGCTGTACGCTTACTTTTTTGAATGGTAGCACTGGTGCTAGCAAGTTAAACTTTTTAGTAGCACAAATAAAAATGTACTAGCACACCCGGGTGGACAGTTAGTTAACTTGTTTATTGTGAATTCCATGTTATATTCATCAGAACTTCATTTACATGTTGAACAGCAAATAAACCGGTTCAGTCCATGCTGATCTTAATGAGATCTTGTTCTTAAACTTGAGACACAAACTGTGGCCACTCCTTTATAATTTGGTCGCCTGGCACGTTTAGATGAGGAAAGCCAATGGACTGCAGAATTTTTTTGGGTCGAATGTTTCTAATGGACATCCCTCAGTGCTGATCCGCATGAGATCCTCTGTGGTGGAGACATGAAGACTGCTCCGAACAGAATTTTTAATTCTGTTCTGGGCGGAGAAACCTCTCTCGCATTGGGCAGAGGATGAAAAGGGCTGGATGGATGAAGGGATGATGATGAGTGGCTGAGCCAGGTGTATGTAAGGTGACCTGGTGGTTTTTTCCACACATCACCATCGCTGCTGATCTGTGATTCTATGCGCGCCCATCTCACAGACAATGTAAAAAAAAGAAGTGAAAAATATGAACGCGGTGCTTGCTGCTATTCCGGGAGGTCTGACGAAGGAATTCCAGCCGCTGGACGTCAGTGTGAACCGGTGTTCTGCCAATTTCTGCTGCTTTGCCAAAAAAATGCTACCTAAAGGTTTTCTACCTTTGCAGAGCTATAATTTTACTGTGTTTTACTCCATAAACCACGTCCTTTCACCCCCAAGTGGTCCTTTTCTCTTGCCAGGCCGTCATTGTAAATAAGAATGTTCTTAATGACCTGCCTGGTTAAATAAAGGCCAATGACTGAATGAATATCAAATAAAGCCTTAGAATTTTTTTTTTTTTTTCTCTTTATCGTTTAATGTTCACAAAGTGTAATGCAATTCATGTCATGGGTCGTGTATTTTGAAGGATCAAATACTCAACATCCCATATTATCAATTTTAGATTGTGCAAGAAATGATGCAAACTTTGAAAATCGACTGTGCGCATGCACAGAACCACAAAGTAGCATTTCTCGACAGGGAGCAGAAATTGACAGAATACCGGCCTTTCAAAGTGAAGCCTGATTTATGGTTCCGCGTTAAATCGACGCAGGGCCTACGCCGTAGAGTACGCGGCGAAGCACACCGTACGTGCACGCAAAAGCCGGTATTTCCGAGGCGCCGCACGGCACGGAAAGTGACTCTGAAAGCGAGGAAATTGGGACTGGTACAGCTGATTTAGCAGAGCTCTTTAATGCAGAAACAGAGGATGAGACTTCGATGGGGTTGATTAATGTAAAAACTGAAATAAAGTACAATCAAACAAAGTTCTGCTCCTGCTCTATTTTTAAATACGCACAGTTGTGTGCTTGTGTGTGTGTTCTGCGGCGTGCGCGTGCGCGTGTGCGTGTGTGTGTGTGTGTGTGTGTGTGTGTGTGTGTGTGTAGTCGGCGCCTTTAGGTTCGGTGCGCCGTGTGTTTTAAATACAGAAATGACACAAAACTGAGGGTGCGCCTTTCCACACGGCGCCCGTATGGTCGCGAAAATACGGTTTATATATGAAATGTCAGATAGGTAATTTTTTGAAGACACCCCAGGGTGCCGCGACACCCCGGTTGAGAATGTCTCTTGACCTACATCAGCCTTTCATATTGATTTTCACACTTTTTTTAACATGACCCCAGCGCATCTCACTCGCACAAATGCGAGTGGATACATATTTAAAACTGTTGCACTGTACAGCCCTGCTTTATCTTATTTCCCCTACCAGCAGCTGGTCTGGTAAACAGAACAGTACAACATGGTGACAAAATATGTGAAAGTGCATATCTGCGTATGAGAAAACAACAACTTCATTAAGAAACTGGCTTCTTTACTTCTGAGTAAAAAGAGATCTTTCCAGAAATCAATAATAACTGAAACGGTTTAGACCACAGCAACATTTATGTGCTGCGTCAATTAATGAAAATGAATTAATTTTATTATTCTAACGAGTCACAGCATTAAACATCTGCTGCCACCAGAGTCCTTACAAACACCAAAAATCACTACAATGGCTTCCAGTGAGTCAAAGGATAGAGTTTAAAATCTTCCTGCTGGTCTACAAAGCACTGAATGGTCTTGGACCAAAATACATGCTGGATCTGTTAGTTCCTATGAAGCTCCCAGACCCCTGAGGTTCATCTGGATCTGTTAGTTCCTATGAAGCTCCCAGACCCCTGAGGTTCATCTGGATCTGTTAGTTCCTATGAAGCTCCCAGACCCCTGAGCTTCATCTGGATCTGTTAGTTCCTATGAAGCTCCCAGACCCCTGAGCTTCATCTGGATCTGGTTTGTTGTGGTTCCAGAACCAGAACCAATCAAGGTTCATCAGCGTTCAGTTATTCTGCTCCTCACCGGTGGAACAAACTTCCTGTAGACCTGAGGTCTGCTCCAACTGTAGATCAGGGTTAAAAACATTACTGTTTACTGAAGCGTACTCCTAAATTAAATACTTACCTGCTGGACTCTACTGCCCTTATTTTTAACAGCTTGTGCTTTTTATTATTTTACCTTCTTTTCTCATAATTTTTATCTCATTTTATTTGTTATTTACTGTTTAATTGTGTCTTGCCGCTTTTAATGTCGATGTAAAGCACTTTGAATCACCTTGTGTTGAATTGTGCTATATAAATAAACTTGCCTAAACTTATTGTTGCAAATACTTTGTGAAACCCGTGTTTTGAGTGCAACATACTAACCGGTTGTGAGAATGACGAGTTCTTCATCAGGACTCCAACTCATGGTGGTGAGGCCGCTGTCAACGCTGCCGACACACTCCGTCTGAGGAACAAGACGGTTTTATTAGGCATGCCTTTCCTTCTCACTAACCTTCATCATAAACTTCTCACTCTCCTTTTTTTAAAGAAAATAGCACTGTTAAAGATTAAGCCTGAAAACTTTCAGGCTCTTCCACACGACCAACCTGGCAGGTGTTGAGGTTAAAGACGACCACGTCGCCCCCCGCCGTCGCCAAACACGCAGATTCCAGCTCGGCCAGGTCCTGCAGTCCCACCACCAGCCCGCTGCCGTCCTCCGGGAGGAAACCGTCTGCCGTCAACGAGCCCTCGCTGACCACCTAGAGAAAAAAAAAGACGAGAAAAGATCAGCATGTGCTGCAGAACCACATCACCTCCACATACGGGGCAACCCATACTGCACCTGGCCATTGCGCGGGTCGTACTCCGTGATGGAGAACTGAGAGGCGATCAGCAGCGAGCCGGTGTCGGCCCGCACACACAGACACTGAGGGGAGCCGGGAGCCTGCAGCTCCGAGCTCAGCAGGCTCTGGAGCAGCTTCAGATTCCTCATTTCACCTCAGGAGTCCAGGCCTGGAGGCCGAAGGAAACCTGGAACACAAGAATCCAATAGATTTAATGCAGAACCTGGTTATGTACAGGACTGTCTCAGAAAATTTGAATATTGTGATAAAGTTCTTTATTTTCTATAATGCAATTAAAAAAAACAAAAATGTCATACATTCTGGATTCATTACAAATCAACTGAAATATTGCAAGCCTTTTATTATTTTTATATTGCTGATCATGGCTTAGAGTTTAAGATTAAGATTCACAGAATATTTTATTTTTTTGAGATAGGATATTTCAGTTTTCTTAAGCTGTAAACCATGATCATAATATTAAAATAATAAAAGGCTTGAAATATTTCAGTTGATTTGTAATGAATCCAGAATGTATGACATTTTTGCATTACAGAAAATAAAAGGACATTATCACAATATTCTAATTTTCTGAGACAGTCCTATGGAGGTAGATTTGTGTCTTAATTATTCAATCAAAAAAAAGATTGCTTCAATCAAAAAATATATTCTCAATTAAAAAAAAATCACTTCAATCAAAAAAAAGATTTAAAAACAAGTAAAAAAAATAAAAAACAGTGTTCAAATTTTTGAGTCTCAAATAATTGTTTGCATTTAAACACTTTTTTCTTTGATTGAAATCTTTTTTTGATTGAAGTGATTTTTTTTTTTATTGAAAATATATTTTTTGATTGAAGCAATCTTTTTTTTGATTGAATAATTAAGACACAAATCTACCTCCATAGTTATGGAGCAGTCCGGCTGATATCCACTGACTGGCTTAAAATAAAAACACGAAGACAAAAAAACAACACAAACCTTTATCTCTTGATTACACATTCAAACAGCATATGCACTTTTAAAAGGTTATAATTGCATCAATTTTCATTTAAAGACAATGTTTTAATGATGAAGTCATCTCCTCCTCTCTTCAAAACTATTGATGGAAAAACCTACGTTTTCTTTTAAAGTGCCATTAACTGCAGGTGTTTTGGTGAAACAATGAGTTTCATCAGGACCCAGAAAACTTTGAAAGGGCTTTAACAACGAGCCATTGGCCTGTTAAATAGAGATTAACTGAGATGATTAAATGTAACAGACTACTGGGAAGCAGAAAAAATTATTCATCTTAAATACAGCGGCTTTTTAAAATGAAGTTTAAATTACTAAAAACAAAAGTTATATGAAAACAAAGTGATGGATGAATCTCTAGATTTAAAAAGAATAACAACCGGGTGTCCGACAATGGAACCCTCAAACTTACCCTTAAACTGGACGGGGCGTCGTGATATACAGTCACAAAATATTACAATTATGAAGAATAAAAGTGTTACTTCTTCTAAAATTACAAATAAAAACCACCGTGACGATGCTTGAAGTGATTTAATCTCCTGTGTTTCCAGCAGCAGCAAAACAACAACACGTGGCTCCGTCAGACTCACGCCCTTTAACCTCTAACCTCCTGTTGCAGCGGCGGCGCCGCCTGGAGGCGAGGAGTGGAACTGCAGCGAGCGGAGAATCAGTGTACTGCTGGGAAAAATACTTCTAAAAGGATGTAAATATAACCAGTACTGGAGATGAGGGGGGATGGCATGCCCTCCTGAAATAAAAACAGTCCAAATCATCCCCCCCTGAAATAAAAACGGTCCAAATCATCCCCCCCTGAAATAAAAACGGTCCAAATCATCCCCCCTGTAAAACTGCCATCCCTCCTTTCCATCCCTTATGTCACAGGTGTCAAACTGAATCCCAGAAAGGCTGGTATCCTGCATGTTTTAGATGTTTCCCTGCTTTAACACACCTGATTCTAATTAATCATCGTCACCAACTTGTCATCAAAGTCTGGATAGTTGTGTTGATGACACAGTCACTTGTATCATGGTGCAATGAAGCAGGGAAACATCTAAAACCTGCAGGGACACCGGCCCTCGAGGACCAGAGTCTGACACCCCTGCCTTATGTCATTTCATCAATGAATGTGGTTTTACTGCTATTTCAACATTTAGAGTCATCACCAGAAAAATAACACCAGAAAAATAACTTATTTGACAATTTTCACCTGTTTCAAGTAAATTTTCACTTGAAATAAGTAGAAAAATCTGCCAGTGGGACAAAATTTATCTTCTCATTACAAGCAAAAAGATCTTGTTCCACTGGCAGATTTTTCTAATTATTTCAAGTAAAAATCTACTTGAAAAAGGTGAAAATTGTTGTTTTTTCCAGTGATGAGTCTTGTTTTAAGTGTAATAAGATTTTTTTTACTAAAATGAGACATTTTAACTAGAAATAAGACAAATATTCTTGTTAAGATTTTGAGTTTTTGCAGTGATCCATTTTACTTATCCTGTGAAGGACAGAGTCATATTGATAAGTTCAGAAAAGTGTTTTTTATTGTTGTGTTTTGATGTATTTGATGTAAGCCCAGTGGATATTTAAAGCTTACAGAAGGCTGCATTTAACTGCTGCTATGTCATTCCTGCAGTATTTCTGCAGGTGTTTTGGTCACTGCTATTATTTGTAATATATTATATTATTTGTAATCAGCACAAATTATCTGTCCCCATATGATCAAATCCACCATCCCCCCTGATTTTCTTTTTTTTACAACTCGAGTACTGCTTATAGACCAATTATCTGTCTAAATATGTTTCATGTCAATAAATGTGCAATAACCACTAATACCTCACGTATTTTTGGAAATACTTGTAAATATCTTGTAAATATTATCCGTTTATTTGGTGTTCAATACTTTTTTTTCTCTCTTGTACATACTGTTTTTCTACTTTTTATATTGCTCTTTTTTATTATTTAACTATTTATGGTAATTTCTATTTTACATTTTTTGTATAAAGCGTGTGTGTGTGTTTTGGCTGCTCCACGACTGAATTTCTCCTCTGGGAGATCAATAAAGTCTACTATTCTATTGTATTGTATTGTATTGTATTGTATTGTATTCTATTGTATTGTATTGTATTGTATTGTATTGTATTGTATTGTATTGTATTGTATTGTATTGTATTGTATTGTATTGTATTGTATTGTATTGTATTGTATTGTATTCTATTCTATTCTATTCTTCTGTGATATTTTATTTTGAAAGATAACCAGAACGTTGTTCTCCGTGCTTTTATTTTGTAGAACAGGAATCAGAATGAGTTTATTCTGGTGAAATGACAGAAAGCTGCGACAACAACAGGTGAAATGTGGATAAATGTGGACAAATCAGCTGGACCTGATGCGGGCAGAGCAAAGTGAGAGCACGGTAAACCATTTACCACCTTTTCTTCTGTTATCCTGTTTTAACCAGGTGTATTTTAACTCAGCGACCTGTGTTTTAGTTCCATTTCTCAGCCGAAACGAACGTTTCACCGTCTTATTTTCTTATTTCGCTCCAAAGACGTTCCCCTGGTGTTTAAATTAATGAAACGTGACTGTGACAGCAGAAACCTGAAGAGATCAGTCATAATTCTGACCGGTTTCCACCTTCATTGTTATGAGGATGAGGTTCAAATGTCTGATCGTCTCACCGAAAAATCACCTTAAATACATTCTTATCTGCGTTAAACTTGGCAATATAACAATAAGGAAATGTTGGATGACGGAGAAACGCCTCTTATTTATGAGACCAATAAAACACTGCCATCACCTTTTTCACAAGTGAATGTAGATATTTAATATAAACCCTGACATACAGGACTGTCTCAGAAAATTAGAATATTGTGATAAAGTTCTTTATTTTCTGTAATGCAATTTAAAAAAAAAAAAAAAAAAAAAAAAAAAAAGTCATACATTCTGGATTCATTACAAATCAACTGAAATATTGCAAGCCTTTTATTATTTTAATATTACTGATTATGGTTTACAGTTTAAGAAAACTCAAATATCCTATCTCAAAAAATTTGAATATTGTGATAAAGTTCTTTATTTTCTGTAATGCAATTTAAAAAAAAAAAAAAAAAAATCAACTGAAATATTGAAAGCCTTTTATTATTTTAATATTGCTGATTATGGCTTACATTTTAAGATTAAGATTCCCAGAATATTCTAATTTTTTTAGATAGGATATTTGAGTTTTCTTAAACTGTAAACCATAATCAGCAATATTAAAATAATAAAAGGCTTGCAATATTTCAGTTGATTTGTAATGAATCCAGAATGTATGACATTTTTGCATTACAGAAAATAAAGGACTTTATCACAATATTCACATTTTCTGAGACAGTCCTGTATATTAATAATAAGAATAAGAATAATGATATTGCAATGTGTTTTAAAATTGTCAGTAAAAAAAAAATCAGCTTTTTCCCTGTAGTTTCATTTATTTAGCAAAAAAAAAAAACAGAAATCATATGAGAAATAGTAAATGTCCCCTAGATTCAGAAGTTAAGCATCAGTAACAAGAAGGGATTGTGTGTATGACCGTATCAGTGTTTCACATTGTTCTAAAGGGAAATATTTTTACAATGTCGCTTCAGTTCTTACAAGTTTTTGTGGGGAATTGAACTTGTGCAGATGCAGAGCTCTCTCTCACGGGCTGGATTTATAGGCTGCTCCCAAATCCTGGTTATTTTATTTTTCAGCCATGTAGCTTGGCTGAAGTGATTTGGATCATTGTTCTGCTGCATGAACACATTTAAATCAAGCTTTTGGTCAGATGTGTTAGGGTCACATTTGCCTTTAGAGGACCCGACCCAAACCATCACCTCTCCTCCACCGTGCTTGACAGCAGAGCTGGTAGAGGAGCCAGAAATTGTACTCAAGTAAAAGTACTGTTACTTCAGAATAATATGACTCAAGTAGAAGTAAAAAGTAGTTATCCAAATAATTACTGGAGTAAAAGTAAAAAAGTACTTGGTGAAAAAACTACTCAAGTACTGAGTAACTGTTGAGTAACGTCTGATTTATTTTTTTAACACAACCATTCAAACAGACAAAAGTACAAAATAATCATCTTCAGGCAAATTAAATCAATAAAATAATAAAATCAATAAAAATTGCTTAAATTAAAATGATATTAAAGTGAATTCAAGTACTTTTAATAAATAATAAAATAAATAAAATAATAACAGAATAAAAAAATAAATGAAGCACAACTAGCACAACATTTCCAGCCTTTGTTTCTTTTTTAACCAGGCAGAACTAGAACAAGCCCATGGACTCATAGAAACTCTGTGTGTGTTTGAGTCTGTGTAAATGTGACAAAACATGCAAAAACAAACATTTTTCCCAAAGAATCACCCAGTGATGTCATGAGATTGACGTGTACGTGGATAAAAGGGATAAAAGAAAAGTAACAGCTCAACGTAGCCTAATGTAGCGGAGTAAGAGGAACAGTTTCTTCTTCACAAATCTACTCAAGTAAAAGTAAAAAGTATAGTGATTCAAAACTACTCCTAAAAGTACAACATTTCCCAAAACTTACTCAAGTAAATGTAACAGAGTAAATGTATCTCGTTACTACCCAGCTCTGCTTGACAGTGGTTTCTGCTGAAACGCTGGCCTTGGTTTTAAATAAACATGGTCTCATCAATTCATACACATTGTTGCAGAAGTCTTGTGGTTGTAGTTTTGCATACTTCACTTCTCCTTCCATATTTTTCTAGGCCTTCTCCTGAGAACCCGGCAAACAGACCCAGTTCTGTTATTTTTACTTATCTGATCATTGCAAGGTCAGAACTTGGTTTACATTTGCAGGAAGATTGGAAACAGCTTCTCACTGCAGAATATCCCACTTGCTTGGGAATCGTTGTGTAACCGTTCTGCACTACTCGTGATAGTCAGTTCATCAACAGCAGATGTTGAGCAGCTGCTGATGAGAACTGTCCCTCGTAAACTCTGCAGAAGCAGAACGGTGTAGGAATGGGTGATATTTTACCGTTCACGATAAACCGTCAAAAAAATTCCTCACGGTAAGAATTTGTATCTCACGGTAAAAATGATAAATTGAGGAAATGAGAAAGAAAGAAAGAAAGAAAGAAAGAAAGAAAGAAATGAGCCTGAAAGAAAGAAAGAAAGAAAGAAAGAAAGAAAGAAAGAAAGAAAGAAAGAAAGAAAGAAAGAAAGAAAGAAAGAAAGAAAGAAAGAAAGAAAGAAAGAAAGAAAGAAAGAAAGAAAGAAAGAAAGAAATATTCCCGTTGATGACACTTTTTATATTGGTATTTTTTTTATCGTCATTTTTATCGTTATTGGGATAAATGCCAGAAATTATCATGATACATTTTTTAGTCCATACCGCCCAGCCCTAGTTCGGGGTGGTGGATATTTTTTTTTAAATGCCATTTTCAATATATGCGACTAACTTGGTATAATTGTCGTTGTTGTATGGCTCAGTTGAGATTAAACTACTTCTAAAACGTGCTATACACAGTACTGGAGTTGTAAAACAATCAGGGGGATGGTGGATTTTATCATATGGGGACAGATAATTTGTGCTGATTACAAATAATATAATATATTACAAATAATAGCAGTGACCAAAACACCTGCAGAAATACTGCAGGAATGACATAGCAGCAGTTAAATGCAGCCTTCTGTAAGCTTTAAATATCCACTGGGCTTACATCAAATACATCAAAACACAACAATAAAAAACACTTTTCTGAACTTATCAATATGACTCTGTCCTTCACAGGATAAGTAACATGGATCACTGCAAAAACTCACAATCTTAACAAGAATATTTGTCTTATTTCTAGTTAAAATGTCTCATTTTAGTAAATAAAATCTCATTACACTTAAAACAAGACTCATCACTGGAAAAAAACAACAATTTTCACCTGTTTCAAGTAGATTTTCCCTTGAAATAAGTAGAAAAATCTGCCAGTGGAACAATATTTTTTTGCTTGTAATAAGAAGATAAATCTTGTCCAACTGGCAGATTTTTCTACTTATTTCAAGTGAAAATTTACTTGAAACAGGTGAAAATTGTCAAATAAGTTATTTTTCTGGTGTTATTTTTCTGGTGATGACTTTAAATGTTGAAATAGCAGTAAAACCACATTCATTGATGAAATGACATAAGGGATGGAAAGGAGGGATGACAGTTTTACAGGGGGGATGATTTGGACCGTTTTTATTTCAGGGGGGGATGCCATCCCCCCTCATCCCCCCTCAACTCCAGTACTGGCTATGCATCATTTTGATATATATTATGACACTTGTGATAAATTAAAATAAAAAAGACTATTATGTAGATAAATAAATAACTGAAAGTGCAAACGGAGGACGGTGGTGAGTGTGACGGACACGACGGCCGTCTCACTTCAGCACGTATCGGCCTGACCTCGTCATATTCAGGTTTCTGCTTTCTCAACAGATATTTGCTCTGAGTTTCTGAGTTTCCTCGGGGACTGTGTGTATTTGCAAGTCTGATTTCAAAAATAGCACGTTTCAATGTCAATAAACATGGCCGTTATGTCAATAAGGTTTTCACTCAGTCCGGCTGAGATGAATCTTGACTCATTTCCAGTAAAACGTGGCAGCAGCACGAGACGTTGACAGGAAGATGTAAATGCTGAGTCTGCAGGATGCAGCCGAGCTGGAATCTGGTGTCACGTTCAGCCTCGTCATCTTTTTCTTGACTGTTGTCTGTGTGAGCCGGGAGAACGTGTCCTTTTGTGGGTTTAACAGATTTAGCAACTTCAAGTTCTGCTAATAACAACAACACGGTGCTCGTGCAGGATCACAGGACTTAGAAAGAAAACCATTTACAGGATCCGTCCGACCAGATCTGTAGCAGAATACAGCACGTTGACGATGAAATATGAACAATATATAGATTTTTGGGGTCTGACCATCTCCTTGGGCTCAAATTAGCAGAGCTGGGTAGTAACGAGTTACATTTACTTGAGTAAGTTTTGGGAAATGTTGTACTTTTAGGAGTAGTTTGAATCACTATACTTTTTACTTTTACTTGAGTAGATTTGTGAAGAAGAAACTGTTCCTCTTACTCCGCTACATTAGGCTACGTTGAGCTGTTACTTTTCTTTTATCCCTTTTATCCATGTACGCGTCAATCTCATGACATCACTGGGTGATTCTTTGGGAAAAAGGTTTGTTTTTGCATGTTTTGTCACATTTACACAGACTCAAACACACACAGAGTTTCTATGAGTTCATGTTTGTTCTAGTTCTGCTGGTTAAAAAAGAAAAGTACAAAGGCTTGAAATTTTGTGCTACTTGTGCTTAATCATTTTTTTAAATTCTGTTATTATTTTATTTATTTCATTATTTATTAAAGTACTTGAATTCACTTTAAGATTATTTTAATTTAAGCTATTTTTATTTTTTTATTAATTTTATTTTATTGTATTGATTTAATTTGCCTGAAGATGATTATTTTGTACTTTTGTCTGTTTGAATGGTTGTGTTAAAAAAATAAATCAGACGTTACTCAACAGTTACTCAGTACTTGAGTAGTTTTTTCACCAAGTACTTTTTTACTTTTACTCAAGTAATTATTTGGATGACTACTTTTTACTTCTACTTGAGTCATATTATTCTGAAGTAACAGTACTTTTACTTGAGTACAGTTTTTGGCTCCTCTAACAGCTCTGCAAATTAGAGGCAGTGAGACTAAATAAAAGATCAGTCAGGATTCCTGAGTTAGTGGCTGAAGGTCAGACTTTTTTACCCTGTAAATGAAATCTGTGTGTGAAAATTCAAGTTTGTACATGTGTAGAAAATAATTTGTGCGTGTCCAAAACATTAGGGCTTGTGAGGAAAAAAAGTTACACAAAAACACTGAGAATATACAAGTATTTCCAGGGATGAAAAGCAGAAGTGAGAGTTGCAGAAGTTTTTGACAGCACAAGTGAAACTCAGGGGAGGGATGCGTTTTGATTTCGTGGAAACAAAAGAATAACCGTTTGATTTCCTGAGTGTGAAGGAAGTTTCATGTTGTGTTTTTTTTTATCCTGACTTGCAGTAAAAACTTGTTTTTAGTGCAAGTTTGAAATTCTGGTTCCCGTCGAGGCCCCGGCAGTGAAGCTGAAGGCACAAGTTTCATTCACCCTTCCAACATTCGTTCGTTTGTATTTATTTCGAAGAAAAAAAGATAAGAGAAACAAATACAGGTTCATTCCACCACATAAAGAAAAAGAAAACACATCAAAAAACATATTTCAGTTACATGTTGGGAAAGGAGTGGGAGGAAGTATAAACTTATTTAATCCCACCCCCTTTCCACAACTAAACATAAATTATATGCCTGTATTTACTTTTTATACTATACACTAATTTGTATAAATAAATATATATAATTTTTACAAAAATAACCTGTTTAATACCAAATGTAAGCTCTATCATAAATATAATAAAACTATGATGTAAATATAACTATGATATAAATATAATACGTATATCTAAGTATATAAACATACAAAGACAACATGAATAATAGCAGAACAAAAAGCTGCTGATCTTTAAACACAGTCTTCACTTTATACCTCAAATAAACTATGTCTTTATATTTCTTCCTAAATTGTTTTATATTTGTACATTTTTTTAACTTAACATTTACGCCTGATATTGTGGAAACTTTACCAAGTTTGAGTTTTCGCCCGGAAACACAAACCCAGGAAAACTAGAAAGACATCAGTGCTTTTTCCGCCCACTTTAGCGTTGAATACATCAGACTTTCCTCCGTCATGTGGTCGTGGAATACGCCAGGACTGTGTGTAGGGAAACACAATATTTGGACACATAACATTGCAGACTTAGCAACAGCAGACACGAGGCATCGCTGGGGAAACACAGTCCAATATTCACGTCTCTGTTAAACCAATCCCCTGGTAAGTGGTTCACTTAAGGCTGCACAGCTTCGTGGTCCAATTACTTTTATTACATTTCACGTTTTCATCTGAAATTTCTCTTATTTTAACTGTTAGATTTTGTTCTGAGCTGTTTGATTTAGATTTGGCCAGGAGGTGTTGAAGAGATCTCAGATTTCAGTCAGGTTTGTTTCTAATCTCTTCCTTGAAGATAATAGTTCACCACTGTCCCTTCAAGTCTTAATAGTGCATTAGAAAGTCTCTGCTGGTTTATTTGGGGAGAAAACAATGAATGAAGTGAATAAAGTGAATGAAGTGAATGAAATGAATGAATGAATGAATGAATGAATGAATGAATGAATGAATGAATGAAGTGAATGAATGAATGAATGAATGAATGAATGAATGAATGAATGAATGAATGAATGAATGAATGAATGAAGTGAATGAATGAATGAATGAATCTTTATTTCGGCTTGTAAACACTTTTTTACAAAACAAGATGAAAAGGTAAAATAAGCATTTCTTTTGCCGGAAAGGTGCAGCTGAAGCCGTAGCTTATAGTGCCTACGCTTTTTATCTTAAGATCAGCTTAAATAAGAAACATTAGCTTTACTCTGTGGAAACAAACAATACATAAAAAGACAAAAATAAGTGAGACAAAATGTAAAATTGAAGTTTCACATTCTAGAATGTTTTTGATAATATACTTTATAATTATAGTGTTTTATATTTATTTACAATATTTTCTTTAAACATTTCCTAATAACTTGTAGATAGAGCGACACATTTTTAGTTCGTTGTCACAGCTATTCCATATTTCTCTAGCCTTAATTGATGTCCATCTCTTTTTAATATTAGTTCTTGCTGTCGTCGTCTCAAACATGAGTTTCTCCCTCAGGTCAGAGCGGTTTCTTTTATTTGGAACAAATCCTGAATGTAGTTTGGAAGCAGTTTCTGCTTTAAAGGCAAATAAAACTAGTCAGATCTATGAATTATCCTTAAAGCTCTTTTCTGTAATAAGAACATGGGGTTTGTATTTGTTCTATAGGTGTTACCCCAAACCTCCACACAATAAGTCATGTATGGAACTATGAGTGAGTTATAACAGTGCACAGGTTTGACTCTTTAGTCATGTTTAAAGAGAAGCTTTATTGCTCAGGAGCTGCTGCAGTCCTGCATTTATCCTAAATGCTGCTTGTATTCATAACTTAATAACCGGCTCTCCTACTACACCTGAGATGTAATGCATCATGTGACATCACGTCACTAGCAGATCACCAGACGGGCCACAAGGAAATCTTGATGGCCCGTTTTTCACCTCAGACAGTTTCTCACCGCTCTGGTCATTACAGGAAGTTTCTCCCACTTCAGTCGTGATATCAGTCACTCCTTCACACTTCGTAAGCAGATGAGGTTCAAGCGTGAACAGCAGAAACAAAACTCAACAAAACAGACCAGTCGACACAAAAAAAGTTTGTTTTTAGTAAAAAACTAACGAGGGATTTACAGGACTGTCTCAGAAAATTAGAATATTGTGATAAAGTTCTTTATTTTCTGTAATGCAATTAAAAAAACAAAAATGTCATACATTCTGGATTAATTACAAATCAACTGAAATATTGCAAGCCTTTTATTATTTTAATATTGCTGATTATGGCTTACAGTTTAAGATTAAGATTCCCAGAATATTCAAATTTTTTGAGTTTTCTTAAACTGTAAGCCATAATAAGCAATATTAAAATAATAAAAGGCTGCGTTTAATGCGTTTTAATTGCATTACAGAAAATAAAGGACTTTATCACAATATTCTAATTTTCTGAGACAGTCCTGTATTTCTTTTCTTTTGTTTAAATCTTCTTATTGAAAGTAATACATTATCAAGACAATCTTACAAATATTCTCATTTCTGAGACTTTTAATGTCGTCTAAAAGAACCTGGTGTTCTCTTTCTGTTTGAGTTTGTTTCCGTATCTGTCGTACTGTCGTACCTGCTGGCGACTCAGTCGAGCCGCGTTGCCAACAAAAGAAAAATCACAATCACGGCCCCAGAAACTGTTGACCAGAGGTGTCTTCAGTATTCACATTCATTACTCAGGTAGAAGTATAGATACTAGAGTTTAAAAATACTCCTGTAGAAGTTGAAGTATCAACTCAAGTTTTTTACTCAAGTAAAAGTATAAAAGTACTGGTTTCAAAACTACTTAAAGTATAAAAGTAAAAGTAATGTAAGGGGGAAAAAAGCCATTAAGGACAAAAGCCATTGAATATGAATGTATCTTAGTATAATGCAAATATATTAAAGAAGCATATATGTGTACTATTGAGCATTAACATGTGTTTCAGAGAGCAGCAGATATGATGACTAGTTCCTATAAGTATTGTAATGGTGCAAAAAGTCAAACTTCATGTTCATGTTATCATTTATCCTAACCTTTATTGGAATGTACATCCAAGTTTAGTTGCAGGAATCTGAGGGAACGGATGTAAGAACAAAACTGGACAAGAACATCTGAAACAACCACAACCAAATTCACTCTATCCGGATGGAGCAATTTAACTGGATAGTTTTTATTAAAGGCCCAAATGAAATAGAGTAACGAGGCTGTTTTTAAAATGTAAGGAGTAAAAAGTACAGATAATTGCGTGAAAATGTAAGGAGTAAAAGTAAAAAGTCGTCTGAAAAATAATTACTCCAGTGAAGTATAGATAACCAAAATTTCTACTTAAGTAAGGTAACAAAGTATTTGTACTTTGTTACTTGACACCACTGCTGTTGAGGGATTTCTTGTAACTCGTAATTTCCTCATCGTTAAAGCAGGTTTTTGCTCTGCCAAGGATGTTTTACTCTGAGTTCTTCATGAAGTCTGAATCTCAGTTCCTGTGATGCACCTTTAATTGCTGTCAGATTTGCATAAATCATCTCATAAGGGAGAACGGTCCTGCAACATTCCTGCTCACATACCGATCTGTTGAAGCAGATTAGCTCCTGCCTTTACGCCTCCCTCATTCCAGCCTGATCAAGTCCGACGGCTCTGAATACCGTCATTGTGCCGGGCCGGGTTCAGACTAACGTCATATTAATTACTCAGAGCTGAGGAGCTCGGACCGTGTATCACCTCATCTTTTCTTTTCAGCACTTGTTTATGGAAAATACCATCATGCTGGTCATGCACAGGAAAAAACAGTAACACCCTTCCATATACGATGGACCTATGAAGCCAAATACAGATATTTTATAGATGTAAGGAGTTAAAAACAGTCAAAGAAAGACGTGTCAGCTGTCACAGAAGTGTACGACTTCACCAGTATTAAATCATGGAGCTACTGATTGTTATCGCAGTCGTCTGTCTAAGTTTATTCTTTTGTTTATGACAATGTGAGATAACATTTTGTGCTGAGCAGCATGAGAGACAATGTCTTCCTGTTCAGAATCCTCTGAGAAATGTTAAGTGGCAGCATCACGGTAGAGGAGACGGCACATTCCAGGACTTAATAATGTCCAGAAGATGCATCCAGGTAAAACACCATCAGTTTAAACCATCCGACTCCAACCAAGCCCAGTTTTCTGGGGTCTGTGCCCCTTTTGAAACCGGTGCTACAGCTTGGTGCACCCCACAACTGAGGAACTGCAAGTGTAGCACGATGGGCAGTGATGAGCCTAAGACAAAGAAGCTGGTGGATTTTAAGAAAACAGTTGTTTTCCAGTGCTTTCTACGGTGGCCGACAAGGGCCAAACGCACTGCAACGGCCTAATGCGTCTCTGTTAAGGAAAACGGCTTCAAGTACAGAAACGATTCAAATTCACAAACTCAAAACGAGGTACAAAAAGAGGAACGTGGTGCAAATGAAAAAACGTGCTGCAAAAAACAAAGACAAATGCAGCATCATCAAACGCTGCAAATAGAGAAACGATGCAAAGCACAAAACGATATAAAACAAGAAACCTTCTTCAAAAGAAAAACGCTTCATAACCGGTCACCAAACCTGCAGGGGGCGCTCTCGGCGTAACAGCTCAATGGACAGACACACGGGATGTAGAGAGATACCGAACAGCTGACTTTAACGTTAAGATATAATAAAGAAACGTTTCGTAATGTGCAGCGTTGTACAGTGATATAAACATTGTATATAAATATAGTCAGATAAAAATCACATTACCGTTCCTGCTGTTTAAACCATGGATGTAAACACTGGTTCAGTCAGCAGCGCCCCCTGCAGGTTTGGAGCACTTCCAGTTGTAGTAACCGGTTATGAAGCGTTTTTCTTTTGAAGATGTTTCTTGTTTTATATCGTTTTGTTCTTTGCATCGTTTCTCTATTTGCAGCGTTTGATGATGCTGCATTTGTCTTTGTTTTTTGCAGCAGGTTTTTTCATTTGCACCACGTTCCTCTTTTTGTACCTCGTTTTGAGTTTGTGAATTTGAATCGTTTCTGTACTTGAAGCCGTTTTCCTTAACTGAGACGCATTAGGCCGTTGCAGTGCGTTTGGCCCTTGTCGGCCACCGTAGCTTTCAGCATCAGCCCCCGAAACACCATTAATGGCTGCATTTGTGTTTGTAAAGAGACCATTGTCATGATGATGATGATGATGATGATGATGATGTGTTATGGGCTGACCAGGTTCTGCTTCGACTGTACCGCTGCCTCTGCAGCGGGATGCAACCAATCAGAGAAGTTAAGCGTGTCACGCAGGCCGAGTGAAAACAACCACACTAGTGTCTACGAAGGACAACTAAGTGGTGGCTCTTGAACTCTTGAGCTCCCGGAGGAGTCGTTGGCTCAAGTATGCCACGTAAACGGCTATGACTGACCACGGTAGCCGTCACGGTCTAATCCTCGGCCGGCTCGGTGCAAAAACAACAGCAGACGTGGATGACAGTTATGTGTTTGTGCAGCAGAAACTACAGGATATATTATTAGCTCCAATGTGGCAAAATATTTTGCTTCTCTAAGACTACGAGCAGCAGAAAAAGTCTCACAGACAATAAAATAAGATACTCTCAGAGTATTATTTTTTATTTCATTCAAAAAATAAAACAAACAATTCAATACAAATACAAATGTTCATAAATTGTGAATGAAAAGGGAGCAGAAAAAAGAAGTATCTTATCTAATCTGCCCCTTTTTCCAAGAAATAAATTCAATTCAATTTTATTTATATAGCGTCTAATACAACAGATGTTTTCTCTAGACGCTTTCCAGAGATCCAGAACATGAACATAAATCCCCGAGCAATTATTACATAAACAATGGCAGGTAAAAACTCCCCTAGTGGGAGAAAAACCTTAATCCAAACAGTGGCAAGAAAAACTCCCCTTTAGGAGGAAGAAACCTTGAGCAGGACCAGGCTCATCAGGGGGGACCCTCCTGCCGAAGGCCAGACTGGGGGGTCGGGGACGTCAGCAGCACACAGCAGACATCCACCGCAGGTGGAAGCAGCAACGGGATGACCGGGGATGGGGGGGGAGACCGGGACCGCGACCAGAACGCAGCTCCCGAGGCTCCGGCCTGCAAACATGCACAAAAGAGAAAAAAGGGGGGCCGGCACAAGAAACTACAGGAACGATGGACAAAAATGATAGCTATGAGATAGTTATAATAAATAAAAATGGAAATGGAGAAGAGAGGCAGGGAAAAGGAGAGGAGAAGAAGGGTGAGAGGCACCGCCCAGTGGATCATGTCGGTGCCCCCCTGCAGCATAAGCCTATAGCAGCATATCTACCGCGAAGCTATATTTGAGACTAACTATTATAGTCTTGTTCTATAGCTGCAACTATGACTACTGACTAACACACTAGAGTTTACACTACCTAGAGATTTACCAACACCAGCTACAGGTTTACCTGTAGCTGGATACCTGCACTCTGAGAGCGGAGAGCTCTGCCAGGAACATAAGGCACTATCAGGTCTTGTAAATACTGCGGAGCTAAGCCACAATTTCACAAATATTCACAAATAACATAACCATAGCCGTCTATGGGTATGTCAATCAAACTTAACTAACATATTTCATTATATTTACTTAACATACAGGCTTTAATTGTTCTTTTGAATGTAATGTTTGATTTGGATTCTTTGTTTTCTTTATTCAGATTGTTCCATAAACTGATTCATTTCACAGAAACACAACGTTCCATCAATTTAGTCCTGAATCTTGGTTTTTAAAAAATCTCTGTTCCTTTTAAGTTATACTTGAGTTTATTGGCTGTGCACAAATTAGCATAATGTGGATTTCATGGTAAACTAAAAAAACAGTGTATTCTGAAAGTTCTGGCTGGTTTAAGAAGCAGAAAGTTTAATCAGCGACTGTGAATCTCTCCCTTTGTGTAATTGTCCACCAGGCAATCTCTCTGCAATTGGAAGAGGATGGGACGTCCCACGGTGCCTTTGTCTTGTGTGAGAGGAAAACTTCAATCAGCTCACGGCTCTGTCTCCCCTGCCCATCTCAGTGTGTCATGAAGCCTCCGCAAGTGCCGTCTGATTGGTCCTTCGGGTTACAGTGAGGACTCGCCGGCCAATCGGCTTCCGCCTGGGTGAGTTCCAGTTCCTCTTCCAAACAACTGCTGCAGTCAGTCAGTCAGCTTATTCAGCAGCAGCAGAGTGTGGATCTGTGGGTTTGTTTGTGTGTGTGTTTCCACCCTCCCCTCTTTCCCTCTCCAAAACAGGAATCCCACCCTCTTTTCCACTCCCATCCCCCCCTTCTCCTCAGTTTTTCTGTGAGTCACGGACACTTGTGAATCCACACAGACGCTCCGGCCACATGAGGCCGAGCAGCAGCAGCAGCAGTCTGGGGGAAAGTTGCACTAGTGTGTTGCTGTTTTTTTAATGCAGCAGTGTCTTCTCCTCTGCAGCAGATTCCTCTTCAGGATAAAGAGGGGGGGGATCGCCGATCACCGCCGCTGAATCAGGGATTCTGCACAAGGTAGTGACTGAACACCTCATCACCTACGACCGGTCGGTAGTGTTGACACTAGGGCTGCTGCAGAGATAACGGCGGCTTTGGACCCGTTTTATTTACTGCTCATGATTGTTTCACCTTTGAGCTCTGAACACTTGGGATGGTTGTTGTTGTTGTTGTAGTTTTTTCTGAATTTGTGTGTCAGTTTGATTTGATTTGTTTATTTGGTCACGTTGTAGAAGTCAGTAGTCAATACAAAGTTTTTTGCATGTAGATCAAGGACCAAAAGGTGTAGACTGAAGCCAAAGCTTATTTTGTCGACCCTTTTTAACACAATGTCAACATCCGACTATAGTGCAAGATTTGAAAAAACAAAATAATTGCATGAAAAAAAAAGATATATATTAGAGAAAGAAAGAAACAAAGTAAATAAATAAGAAAAATAAATAAATGTTGCCCAAACTGGCCTATCTGTACCATCTTATTTGCTCAGGCGTCAATATAAGTAATATACGTTGTAAGAACAATATCCCATGCACACTCACACACACTTATTTTTTTGTCTTTATTCTTTATTATTTATATATTGCATCATTAGTTTGCCATCACTTTTGTGTAGTTATACTTTTTGTTTTTGTATGTTAATCTTGTGTTCTTTATAACACATTAATTTTAATATCTTCAGCGGAGGCTTCAAATAAGCCCATTGGGGTTTTTGCCTCTTCCTGCACCTATAGTATTTATATTTGATATTTCCTGTATATATTTAAAACTGTGCAAAACAATAAACTAATCTAAACTATCTCGGCTTAACAGCATCAAGATGTTAATATTTACACACGTGCATACATTAATAATAATAATAATACATTCACCCACACACACCAAACCTACCTATATATACATTGTTGTGCATAAATACATATATATATATATATGCACTTAACACCTTGTAAAGACTGTGTTAGCAGCCCCACACAGATACTTGATTCTAAATGAGATCCTTACTTCTCAGAACTTTCAAACAAGCCGTTTTTACACTTTAAAAGTACTCAGTTTTTTCTAAAACGACAAATGACTATTAGAGCAGTGGTTTTCAATATTCTTCCAGGAATATCAAGCAGATTCAGATTCAGAAAACTTTTTTTATCCCCGAGGGGCAATTTCAAGGCAAGCAGCAGGTGATGACTTGATTACACTTGTAACTAGTAACCTGCTTCCAGCGTGCGCTACAGCGCTCAATGAATCATCAGAAGTTGCTAAATGGTACCAGTTTTGTCAACCGTCTGTCGGGTTGGTGTCACCGTACGGTTAGAGCGAAGCTGCAGACGCTGCAGTCGGTTCACAGGTCGATGAGGGATAATCTCTGCTGTCTGACGTGGAGATCACAATCACAGCTCAGGAAGCAGGAATACAAACAGGAACAGCTCCACTGGAGGAGTTTAGTTCTTACTCAGTTTGATTTACTGTAGACGCTGTAGACGCTCCCCCTGGTTAGGTGTGCTGTTACAGGGCAGAGGTTAAGTCACAATTTACTGTTCTGAACTATACCCAGGACTGGAGTTGTAAAAGAAAATCAGGGGGGATGGTGGATTTGATCATATGGGGACAGATAATTTGTGCTGATTACAAATAATATAATATATTACAAATAATAGCAGTGACCAAAACACCTGCAGAAATACTGCAGGAATGACATAGCAGCAGTTAAATGCAGCCTTCTGTAAGCTTTAAATATCCACTGGGCTTACATCAAATACATCAAAACACAACAATAAAAAACACTTTTCTGAACTTATCAATATGACTCTGTCCTTCACAGGATAAGTAACATGGATCACTGCAAAAACTCACAATCTTAACAAGAATATTTGTCTTATTTCTAGTTAAAATGTCTCATTTTAGTAAAAAAAATCTCATTACACTTAAAACAAGACTCATCAGTGGAAAAAACAACAATTTTCACCTGTTTCAAGTAGATTTTCACTTGAAATAAGTAGAAAAATCTGCCAGTGGAACAAGATTTTTTTGCTTGTAATAAGAAGATAAATCTTGTCCCACTGGCAGATTTTTCTACTTATTTCAAGTGAAAATTTACTTGAAACAGGTGAAAATTTTCAAATAAGTTATTTTTCTGGTGTTATTTTTCTGGTGATGACTCTAAATGTTGAAATAGCAGTAAAACCACATTCATTGATGAAATGACATAAGGGATGGAAAGGAGGGATGGCAGTTTTACAGGGAGAAAACCGCCTCATCCCTCCTCAACTCCAGTACTGACTATCCCCTACTGACTTAAACGGAACCACTCGGTGGCTTTAAACCTTAAAAACACACCGAATAAAACCAATTCTAATGGAAATTATTTTACTGGTGCAAATTACTTCTAAAGCCATGTACAATCTTGTGTTATTATTTATATATGAATCTTTTTTCTCTCCGCAGAAAAGTAATTAGCCCCAGTTTAAAATCACTGGCTGAGGACAAATGTTTTCATTGAGGGTCAATAATAACTTTTAGTCAATTAGTGTCATTACTAAAGAAAAACAAACACAAAACAGCATATTGAGATTCAACAACAATGTCAAGTATCTCTAATCCTCAACTCTGGGTAATCATATTGATTAGCTCACCTTGTGCTGGAGAAAGGGTGAATATTAACCCTTGTGCTGTCTTCAGGGGAGGAAAGGAAGGAAGGAAGGAAGGAAGGAAGGAAGGAAGGAAGGAAGGAAGGAAGGAAGGAAGGAAGGAAGGAAGGAAGGAAGGAAGGAAGGAAGGAAGGAAGGAAGGAAGGAAGGAAGGAAGGAAGGAAGGAAGGAAGGAAGGAAGGAAGGAAGGAAGGAAGGAAGGAAGGAAGGAAGGAAGGAAGGAAGGAAGGAAGGAAGGAAGGAAGGAAGGAAGGAAGGAAGGAAGGAAGGAAGGAAGGAAGGAAGGAAGGAAGGAAGGAAGGAAGGAAGGAAGGAAGGAAGGAAGGAAGGAAGGAAGGAAGGAAGGAAGGAAGGAAGGAAGGAAGGAAGGAAGGAAGGAAGGAAGGAAGGAAGGAAGGAAGGAAGGAAGGAAGGAAGGAAGGAAGGAAGGAAGGAAGGAAGGAAGGAAGGAAGGAAGGGAGGGAGGGATAAAAGAGGAAGGGAAGAAGGAAGGAGAGAGCAGGAGAAAAGAAGGAAGAAAGAAAGGGAGTAAGGAAGGAAGGAAGGAAGGAAGGGAGGGAGGGAGGGAGGGAGAAGGAAGGAGAGAGCAGGAGGAAGGAAGGAAGGAAGGAAGGAAGGAAGGAAGGAAGGAAGGAAGGAAGGAAAGAAGGAAGTAAAGAAGGAAGTAAGGAACAGGAGAATGAGGTTATTTTGACCCAAACACAGTACGAGGTTAAATCAATGTGAATGATAATAATCTGTTTTGGTAATGACTGAAAAATAATCCAGATTTCAAGTACTTGATTGAAGATAAATCAATAGCACTAATGGAAATACAGTGTGTGATAATAGTGAGAGCTGTGTGTGACGGCATTAAGAGGGATTTGGATGGGGGGAGGGTAAAGGAGAGCAGTATTACGGCCTGGGGGGAGAATCCCCGGTCCATTCAGACCTTACGGGACGTCAGGGCGGCTTTTTGACCCCAGAAACCTGATCACAAATGGCCAGCACTTAAAAGATCACCGAGGAAGTAAAATGTGCAGCCAAATGGGTCTTGAGTGATTGATTGATCTGACTTCCCCACTCAGTGTGCAGATATACACATGATCTCAACATGGTTGTTTTTAATCACCAAAGGCAGTAGGGCTTTATTGCATTTGTCTTTTATGTGGAAGTTCCCTGAATCTGTCCCAGGATTGGACCTGAATCTGTCCCGGTGTGTCGTGTGGGAGCATTCAGAGTAGAAACGGTGGGGATGTCTGGCTTTAACGACCACGCGCTGCAACGGCCACCTGCCTTGCCTTTGTGCAGAGGAAAAACCGCAAGGCCACTCATTAAGTCATTGCACTTTCAATGGCACATTAGTGACAGTTAACACGCAGGGTCATTTCCTTAGATCGGGGGTCGGCAACCTGCGGCTCTAGAGCCGCATGCAGCTCTTTAGCACCGCCCTAGTGGCTCCTGGAGCTTTTTCAAAAATGTTTGATCTTTTTTTTCCTTTTTTCTTTTCTTTTTTTTTCCCTTTTTTTCTTCTCATTTTCTTTTTTTCCCTTTTTTCCTCTTTTTTTCCTTTTTCTTTTTTTCTTTTTTTTCCCTTTTTTCCTCTTTTTTTTCCTTTTTCTTTTTTTCTTTTTTTTTTCTTCTTTCTTCTTTTTTATCTTGTTTTCTTCCTTTTTCCTTTCCTTTTTAATCTCAAAATTTTGACTATTTTCTCGAAATTTTGACTTTTTTCTCGACATTTCGACTTTTTTCTCGACATTTTGACTTTTTTCTCGACATTTTTACTTTTTTCTCGACATTTCGACTTTTTTCTCAAAATTTCGACTTTTTTCTCGACATTTTGACTTTTTTCTCGACATTTCGACTTTTCTCGAAATTTCGACTTTTTTCTCGAAATTTCAACTTTTTTCCTCGACATTTAGACTTTTTTCTCGACATTTCGACTTTTTTCTCGAAATTTTTACTTTTTTCTCAACATTTCGACTTTTTTCTCGTCATTTCGACTTTTTTCTCGAAATTTCAACTTTTTTCTCGTCATTTCGACTTTTTTCTCGAAATTTCAACTTTTTTCCTCGACATTTAGATTTTTTTCTCGAAATTTTGACTTTTCTCGAAATTTTGACTTTTTTCTCGACATTTAGACTTTTTTCTTGAAGCGCCAGTTCTAACTAATATAGAAACATGCAGCATGTGTTTCTTCATTCTAAGGCTGATACAAGACTTTTCATTCTTTGCGGCTCCAGACATATTTGTTTTTTGTGTTTTTGGTCCAATACGGCTCTAAAACATTTTGGGTTGCCGACCCCTGATCTAGATGGTAACGGTGCTGTTGGACCTCGTTCATTGACAAGGCCGTACTTTCAAATCACCATCATCCCTCCTACAGGACGACTCCTCATTATGTGTAATGAGTGGTGTCGTCAGCAAATTTAAGATCTGTAATTAATGATTATATGATTTATAAAATCCAACATGAGATCAAATGAATCTGACATGTAAATGCTTTTTAACGTACATAGCTTTGAAGAGTTGATCATAACAGATATATTTTGTTCTTTAAGTGAAATATATTAATTGTTGGTAAAATGGTGCAACTTGTCATCAAATAGCTGGATCCAATTAAAGGTCCTCACAACATCTCATAATGCAACCCAGTGTAGAAAAAACATGTTCAAAATCAGTCAAATGATACATGCAATCCTGATGCTTGCAAGAATCTGAGCTCTGACGTTAAATACTATCACAAGTACTCACACACATAACTAACTGAATCAAACATAAGGTTGCCAGGTTCTACAATATAAAGCCTCAGAGGTTTAATCTTTCCAATCTTGTGACTGCTAATTGTTCCATCAGCAGCAGTATTTGTGATTCTGTCAGCGCGCTGAAGGCTCGGCTCATGAAAGTACAGCTCACTCCTCTGCATGTTTTTGCCAAGCCAGAGATGCAGTGTTAACTTTTTAAACCTCAGATGAAATCACGTACAAAAATGTAATGATTTCTGTGTAATCAGAGGAGCTGAACAGAGTTCCTTGGGGACTCTCTAAACCAGGGCTCGGCAACCCAAGCTTTTTTTTTTTCTCTTTTTTTTCTTCTTTTTTTTCTTTTTTCTTTTTTCTTTTCTTTTTTTCTTCTTTTTTTGTCTTTTTTCTTCTTTTTTTCCTTCTTTCCCTTTTTTTCCTCCTTTTTCCTTTCCTTTTTAATCTCAAAATTTTGACTTTTTTCTTGAAATTTCGACTTTTTTCTCGACATTACGACTTTTTTCTCAAGATTGTACTTCAACATTAATCTCGACATTTCAACCTTTTTCTCGACATTACGACTTTTTTCTTGACATTTCGACGTTTTTCTCAACATTCTTCACGATATTTTGATTATTTCTTTTTCTGCTTTTTTCTTTTTTTTTCTTTTTTTCGCTTTTTTCTTTTTTTCTTTTTTTTCTTCCTTTTTCCTTTTTTAATCTCGACATTTCGACTTTTTTCTCGAGATTTCGAAATTTTTCTCAAAGTGCACAAAAAAATCTTCCCCCAGTTATAACTAATATATAAACATGCAGCATGTTTTGCCTTCATTCTAAGGCTGATACGAGACTGTTTATTTTTTTTGCAGCTCCAGACATTTGTTTTTTGTGTTTTTGGTCTAACATGGCTCTAAAACATTTTGGGTTGCCGACCCCTCACCTAAACCATCCATAGCGCTGGTAGGGAGCTAGTACTTTTACAATTACCCAGGTGTTTTGGGATGGGCTCTATAGGGCTGAACGTTCAGATTGATCAAGTATTTCCATGAGTTCATTTGTGCCTTTTTATGTCTCTTTCAACCAACGGTTCTTATTCCTGATAGATCATGAAAACTCTTAAAGGTTGACTGTAGTAATACTTTTTATCGGAAAAAATAAAAGTGTCCAGCATGTTCGGGGAAGACCAAGGACACACTGGAGCGATTTTATATTTATATATATGTATATATATATAAAAAGGGATGGATGGACGTCCAGAGTGGCATTATTCAAAAGCACGGATAAAAACATTCATAATTCACTAAAAATGTTGAGGTTTTGTTTTGATACTAAAGAAACAAAATCTTTCCTGCAGAGGGATTTTTCTAAAATCCGTGAAAATTCTTGGGATGCAGAGCTGAAATATGAAAAATGCCCTAGGACGTCTACGTTCTGCTGGTTAACAAGACGCACCTGTTCTGCATTCCTCCTCACGTCCTTTTGCTTCTTATTTCCTCTGCAGTGGCGTCATGATAATCCTGTTACATGTGCAGCTCTTGACATGTGAAAGTGAAAGAGCACAGCTGTGAAAACATAGAGACGCTTTCCTTCTGAAAGTTGAACCCGTCTTTAGAAAATAGTTTTGATGAGGAAAAACAACGAGTTGCACCTGCTGCTTTTTACACCGTTTTCAGGTCTTAAAGGGTATTAGGGCTTGATTGTCTATTCTAGGGTTGCCACCTTTCAGAAATAGAAATAAGGAACGCCTGATTTCAGCAGCGCAGGCGCCAAAAAAGGGACATCCCCAAAACTTCTAAACTGCATAGAAATGTATTTATTTTATATGAAAAAACAAAACGCTTTGATTTAAAGTTTAAAGTGCTTTAACAGCATTGAACTTGCATGACTGTACAGACAGACAACCATACAACTGAAATATCCTCATATGATACGTATGTAACATCAGCCCAGATGTAGAATATGGTGTAAAAGTTAATTTATTTAAATAATCCAACTAGAATATGGTGTAAAAGTTAATTTATTTCAATAATTCAACTAGAATATGGTGTAAAAGTTAATTTATTTAAATAATTAAATTAGAAAACGGTGTAAAAGTTAATTTATTTCAATAATTCAACTAGAATATGGTGTAAAAGTTATTTTTTTTAAATAATTCAACTAGAAAATGGTGTAAAAGTTAACTTATTTCAATAATTCAATTAAAATATGGTGTCAATGTTAATTTATTTCAATAATTCAACTCAAAAGGTGAAACTAATATATTACATAGACTCATTACATGCAAAGCAAGATATGTTAAACCTTTATTTGTTATAATTTTGATGATGGAATTGTTTATTGATTTCATAAAATATTCTCTAATTTATTTTTTATTTGGGGTTTTCATAAACTGTGAGCCATAATCAACAAAATTATAACAAATAAAGGCTTGAAATATCTCACTTTACATGTAGTGGGAAATAATATATTTGTTTCACCTTAAGTTTTGCAATATATTCAAATTTTCCGACCTTCACCTGTATATTATGACATCAATAAATAAGAGCATAATATGTGTCTGTATTGGTTCAATACGGAACGCAACTTTTAATTCCCAATTACGGAACAATTCTGTATTTCAAGGGACGGGTGGCAAGTAGTGATGCACCGAAATGAAAATTTGTGGCCGAAACCGAAACCGAAAATAATAATAAACACTTGGCCGAATACCGAACATGGTTCTTCAGCAGTTTTTCATTTATTTTGCCAATTTTTTCACCATTGCATAAATCAAATACATTTGATTTAGGCATGCTTTTCAAAGAAAAAAATCTTTTACAAAATTACAAGGTAGAAAATATTTATTGAACATAAAAAAATGAAATTTTTTTAATTTCCCAGCATTACTTTGTTTTGGTTCCACCTCCTGGTGAATGTTTGGTAAAATTCTTATGGGGTTAGTTTTTGGTTGGCCAACGATTTATGTTTGTGGTGCAACCATTACGGGAGCGGCCAGTCTATTTCCTTATTTTACAACGCCGTTATTAATTGTTCGGTTTTTTCCCCACTTATTCCACCGAACACCGAAAGTGTTTTTTTGCCATTTTCGGCCGAACAATTTCGGTTACCGAACAATCGGTGCATCACTAGTGGCAAGCCTAGTCTATTCTGTATTTTGCTACATTTTATTCAGAATAGGAATAAAATGTGAAATTGTTGCTTAAACAGCGTTTTTCTGTTTGCCAGCGACCGCCACCATGGAGGTTCCCCGGAGACCTCAGCCCTCCTTCACGCTGTCTCTTCCCAAACCGGCCTCGTCTGCTCGGTGTCCGCCGGGAGCAGCAGAAAAGCTTATCAAGAAAAGTCCAGTGACAGAAACGCTCCAGGAAAAGACTGCTGAAACCCCGGAGAAGGAGGACCGGGCCGGGGAGGAGACGTTCAACGCAGCAGAGGAGGAAACGGCCGAGGATTGTGTGTTTCTGAAAGTCCCGGTGGAGAACTCTGTACGCGTTGAGGGGAAATCAGCCCGGGCAAACTCCAGTCTTTCCTCACAGGATAGTTTCTCCGAGGAGAGGCTGGCAGAGGAAGCAGAAGAGGCTAAAAAGAAGGCGGAGGAGGAGGAAGCGGCGGCTAAAGAGCGGGCGGCGCAGCGGCAGGTGCTGGCGATAGAGGAGCTGGTGGAGTCCGAGAGGAATTACCTGCGGATGCTGCAGCTCAGCACGGTGACCATCAGGAGCAACCTGCAGGAACTCCAGGTACGAAGAAATAAAACATTTCTACCACTAGCCCTAAAAATGAAGCCACAGGCGTAGGGCCCTTGTAATGTTCCCTAGGGATTGGGACACCACTCTCTACGTCACTGCGTGGTTTACGTTCGGGTACGTAAGCGACTGCGTAGTTACGTTTGCACAAACGTCACACCATATCAGGAAGCCCAGAGATAAAAGCTGTTTTAATTTCAGCTGTAGCGCTGTTAATATGACACTTTATTAAGTTTTAATATTTTTTCAGGCGTAAAAGTAACCGTTACCGTCCCCAACCTGGGCTCAGTTTATCCAAATAACGCCTGTTAAGAAATTTGATCCAATGTTTTCGGGGATGAGAAGAGCCGCCGGCTCGGGAGCTGATTTATGGTTCCACGTTAAATCTGCGTTGGTGTAACGCAGAACCATAAATCAGCCTTTATTCTGGCGAGATCTGAAAAAGACTTCGCAACAACGAGCAAGTGAGTGATTATGTACATTCACTGAGTGAATATTATGAAAGTAAAATATATATTTCTCGCTAGAAATGTAATCAAAACGCATTTTTATGCAGAAACTAACTCAAAATATTGATTTTATTCACTAAAAAATAAGAAATGTCCGCCATGTTTTTTTGTTTGATTCAGTCTGCAAATGATGACGTAAAGCATTCTGGGAAATTTTCTCTGGCTCTCGGTCAGCGAGTCAGTATCTGAAATCCCTCACTGTGAAGGGTTAGATTCATACACACTAGCCCTCGTTATGTCCACTAGCCCTCGTTATGTCCACTAGCCCTCGTTACGTCCACTAGCCCTCGTTATGTCCACTAGCCCTCGTTATGTCCACTAGCCCTCGTTATGTCCACTAGCCCTCGTTATGTCCACTAGCCCTCGTTATGTCCACTAGCCCTCGTTATGTCCACTAGCCCTCGTTATGTCCACTAGCCCTCGTTATGTCCACTAGCCCTCGTTATATCCACTAGCCCTCGTTATGTCCACTAGCCCTCGTTATGTCCACTAGTCCTCGTTATGTCCACTAGTCCTCGTTATGTCCACTAGCCCTTGTTATGTCCACTAGCCCTCGTTATGTCCACTAGCCCTCGTTATGTCCACTAGCCCTTGTTATGTCCACTAGCCCTCGTTATGTCCACTAGTCCTCGTTATGTCCACTAGTCCTCGTTATGTCCACTAGCCCTTGTTATGTCCACTAGCCCTCGTTATGTCCACTAGCCCTCGTTATGTCCACTAGCCCTCGTTATGTCCACTAGCCCTACATGCAAAGAGGAATTGGGACACCACTACCCTCACGGGAACGCACAAAATGTACCATTCTGATCCTTGGTTTGAACATCCTTGAATGAACATCAGCTGCTGCGATGCCGTTGGCTGATTAGTTTGTTACTGATATCACTGGTGTTCCTAGTCAAGTGTCTGAGTGTAAATTATAAGGAATGCTCCATGAGTTTGTTTCTGTGAATGGGTAGACGCGAAACACTGTAAGTGCTTTAAAGAACGTAAAACGGTGTTAAGAATATGTCAACTATTTACCACAACTGAATATGTAGCTGCAAGTGACAGAAACCCTTTTCATGGGTTTACAGACTACACTATACTCAGTACTGGAGTTGTAAAAAAGAATCAGGGGGGATGGTGGATTTAATCATATGGGGACAGATAATTTGTGCTGATTACAAATAATATAATATATTACAAATAATAGCAGTGACCAAAACAGCTGCAGAAATACTGCAGGAATGACATAGCAGCAGTTAAATGCAGCCTTCTGTAAGCTTTAAATATCCACTGGGCTTACATCAAATACATCAAAACACAACAATAAAAAACACTTTTCTGAACTTATCAATATGACTCTGTCCTTCACAGGATAAGTAACATGGATCACTGCAAAAACTCACAATCTTAACAAGAATATTTGTCTTATTTCTAGTTAAAATGTCTCATTTTAGTAAAAAAAATCTCATTACACTTAAAACAAGACTCATCACTGGAAAAAACAACAATTTTCACCTGTTTCAAGTAGATTTTCACTTGAAATAAGTAGAAAAATCTGCCAGTGGAACAAGATTTTTTTGCTTGTAATAAGAAGATAAATCTGGTCCCACTGGCAGATTTTTCTACTTATTACAAGTGAAAATTTACTTGAAACAGGTGAAAATTGTCAAATAAGTTATTTTTCTGGTGTTATTTTTCTGGTGATGACTCTAAATGTTGAAATAGCAGTAAAACCACATTCATTGATGAAATGACATAAGGGATGGAAAGGAGGGATGGCAGTTTTACAGGGGGGGATGATTTGGACCGTTTTTATTTCAGGGGGGATGATTTGGACCGTTTTTATTTCAGGGGGGGATGATTTGGACCGTTTTTATTTCAGGGGGGGATGATTTGGACCGTAGTTTCAACGCATGATATCAGCTACAGCGCGTACTAAATGTTTGGGGACTTTTATTACTACTTTCTAAAACTTTGGCTGGATATTTATATCCCGCATTGGTCGCTGCTCTCGGGCGATATTTGATTTGCACATTAGATTAGACCAAAAATCCCTTTTTGATGCCTGTGAGCTCCAGGTCCTCTGGCAGCGCTGCGTTATAAAACAAATAAAACAGCCAGCATCACCAGGACTCTCAATAACAGTACACTTCATTTACCATCCACAAATGTGAGTTAAATCTTAGTCATAAATGAACGTGATGCAGAAACACTGACGTCTTCTGTGTGAGTTCATTTAAACTGACTGAGGGGAAGAAGAAAAGTGTCCCGTGGTCGGACACACAGGATATTGAAAATGTGTTTGGAAACCACGGAAACAGCCAGACTAAACAGGAAAGGGAGGGATTTGTTGTTATCGATGTTCAGATTGGGTCTGGGGGGGATGTGATGGTGCACCGTGAAATGAGCAGCTTCCTCACCTAGAAGAGAACAGGCAGTACTGGAGATGAGGGGGATGAGGGGGGACGGCATCCCCCCTGAAATAAAAACGGTCCAAATCATCCCCCCTGAAATAAAAACGGTCCAAATCATCCCCCCCTGAAATAAAAACGGTCCAAATCATCCCCCCTGTAAAACTGCCATCCCTCCTTTCCATCCCTTATGTCATTTCATCAATGAATGTGGTTTTACTGCTATTTCAACATTTAGAGTCATCACCAGAAAAATAACACCAGAAAAATAACTTATTTGACAATTTTCACCTGTTTCAAGTAAATTTTCACTTGAAATAAGTAGAAAAATCTGCCAGTGGAACAAGATTTATCTTCTTATTACAAGCAAAAAAATCTTGTTCCACTGGCAGATTTTTCTACTTATTTCAAGTGAAAATCTACTTGAAACAGGTGAAAATTGTTGTTTTTTTCCAGTGATGAGTCTTGTTTTAAGTGTAATGAGACTTTTTTTTACTAAAATGAGACATTTTAACTAGAAATAAGACAAATATTCTTGTTAAGATTGTGAGTTTTTGCAGTGATCCATGTTACTTATCCTGTGAAGGACAGAGTCATATTGATAAGTTCAGAAAAGTGTTTTTTATTGTTGTGTTTTGATGTATTTGATGTAAGCCCAGTGGATATTTAAAGCTTACAGAAGGCTGCATTTAACTGCTGCTATGTCATTCCTGCAGTATTTCTGCAGCTGTTTTGGTCACTGCTATTATTTGTAATATATTATATTATTTGTAATCAGCACAAATTATCTGTCCCCATATGATAAAATCCACCATCCCCCCTGATTGTTTTTTTTACAACTCCAGTACTGAGAACAGGGAACATACAACGTAACATTGAAGTGAGTAAAAGCAGCAGCTTTGACCAGAATACCTCACACTGCGAGGAGAGGCAGGAGTCCGACCACACGCGACTCTAAAATTAAGGGCAGGGCCGTTAAAACGACCGTAACCAGTGCAAAGAGACTAAAATGGGTGTTTACTCTGTCTCGTGTTGGTTGGGAGGCGTGCAGCAGCATCCTGGCCGGCCTGCAGACGATCAGGCTCCATGTTGTTCAGACCACTGGTCTCCAACCTTTTCTGAACCAGGACCGGTTTAATGTCTGACAATATTTTCACGGCCCAATCTAAAGGTGTAGTTGATAAAAACTAAATAAAATGACAAGATCGGCATTAAAAACTGTGGTATTTTCTCTATTATTATAATAATAATAATAATAATAATAATAATAATAATAATAATAATTGTAGCAGACCTTGGATTTGAAGAAAGGTAGAGAGTCTCGACTGATGCGTAAGGTTTGTTTTATTGAAGTCGCATCCAGAATCATGCCGACAGAGTCCTTACGACACCGTGAAAACTATATAGAAAAAGGATACAAACAATTCATAAAACTGGTTTCCACAGCGCGTATAAAAAACTCATGAATTAAACAGTTCTTAATTTAATAATACAATGTTAAAAACATACACAACTATATCAAATTGTCAAAGGAAACAACCAGAAAATAAAACAAACATCGTACCTCGCTGCGCTCTCCAAGGAATGCAAAACAAAAACTGCTTTCCTCTCGCACAAACAGGCCCTGAAAGGGTGATTGTCTGTTCGTCACCATTAACACCAAAAATGTATAGACTGACCGGGACAGAGCCACAGATGACAAAAACCCGATCCTGAATGACAGGCCCGGGGAAGTTCTGTGTACCCGGCTGCCACGAAGCCAGCTGATCATCAAAGCCGCGGGGCCGCCCACCGGACCTTTTCAATCATGCGGGCGGATTTCCGGTCAATTTACATCCAAATCATATCAAATAAATACAAAATACAATATATATGAAAGAAATTACAATTTTAAGACACGTCCAAAGAATAATCAACTGAAATTATACTCATAACAAATCCCATGTTTATCATAAAGAAAAATGTATCAACTAAACAAATTGGCCCAATACGGTCCTTTACACTCCCACCAATCATTCAATCCGAAACCTTTCCATATTTATGAATGATTTAAGTCTTCAGGACCATTTAATCTTTAAAGCAGGCAAGTTAACATGGTTTATGCTAAGGGCAAATGTACATGTCTATGTATGCATGTTTCCCATGTCATTGTTCATTTTCCAGGAGCAGCACCAATTTTTGAACTGCTCTCTCCATGATGGTGAGCTTTTCTCCTCAACAACCTCACTCATCCTCGCCAGCAGCTCATCCCTCTCTTGAGTGAGCTGTTCAATCTCATCCTCAAGATGTCGTACCTTATTAGCTCCATGTTTCTTCAGGGCTTGATATTGTACAACAAAGTCCTTTGTTTTCTCACCCAGTTCCGTCTCTACGGTGCAAAGCATGTCCCCCGTGTGGTGACACTCAGCTATGACAGTGTTTTGCTCTCTGATCAGTTCCTCACACTGGTTTCTCAACTCCTGGTTCAGGTTTTGATGCTCCTCGCTGTGCTGGGAGTTTTGGTCTTGGGTTGAACTGGTAAGTGGCTCTACATCTTGATCTTGCCGGTCATGATCAATGACCATTACACCTTCAGTAGAAGCACCAGCCATGGCCATTTGCATCTCATGGGTTTTGAACTCCAGCTCCTCTTTTCCCATTTGAAAGTCTTCTTTGGCTCTCTCCAGCTCTGCCTCAAGCTCACCCTTCACATTACTGATCAGAGTGAGCTCATCCTGCGACATGTTGTTCTGGGTTTGAAGATCATCAAGTGTTGCTGTTACCTCGCTGATCTCTCTTTCTTCTCCTTCGCCATTACTGGAGTCATCTTGACTGGCTCGAGACAGCTCCAGCATTTTGGCTATCTCAGAACCACGGGCAGGTTCCTCATCTTCCTCTTGATCATCCTGCAGGAAGCTTTCTTTGAGGGCAGGCTGCTCAGTCAGCTCCTCTTGGAGCATCAGGAGACGTTCCCTCTCGATCTCACAGTCCTCCGGGGCTCTCATTTCCTCCTCGTGCTGCAGACTCTTCTGAGCCAGCTCCTGGTGTCTGCATTGGGATTCCTCAATGGTGGTTTCTAGGACTTTGATCTTCCTTTGCCTGTCGAGGTGAGGATTTGCGGCTCCTATTATACTCCAACCCAGCTCAGTTTTCTGTGCAAATGGTTCATTCTCACTGCCTCTAACAACTTCAAGGGGTGCTAAGGCTGAAGGACAGTCGTATCCGATCAACAGCCCTACCTCACATTCTTGAAGCGCTGGCAACTCGTTGGCAAGATGTTTGAGATGTGGCCATTGCAATGCTGTGGTCTTTGTTGGAATAGAGGACGTATCAACAGGGATAAAGTCACGTGTGTATGCTTGTCGTAGTTGCAAATGGTTTCCACGATTAAAGCTTCGAACTTGCAAACCACAGACGCTTTGACTTGGTATTACTGTGTCTATGGCAATCATTGTACTGAGTTTTAACTGGAGTGGTCGAGTCATAACATTTAGCTCTTTGATAAGACTTTCCAAGACAAAGGATGAATCACTCTGCGTATCAAGAAGAGCGTATGTGAGAATTTCCTTCTGAGGGTCTCCATTGAATGACAAGAAGACTGGGACGATACTAGAAGTGGCAGACGCCTTACGGATGAGTCTATGTGACAGAGCTTCATGAACTTCCGTACTTGGTTCTTCTTCTGTGGGAGCATCTTCTGCTGTGTCTCCACTCTGCCTTTCTCCCACCATGTGCAGGCAAGTGGGATGTCGTCGACCACACACTCCACAGATATGTCTAGTTCTACACTCCTTTGCAAAGTGTCCTTTGCGTAAACACCCAAAGCAAAGACGATTTTGATGTATAAATGATCTTTTTTCTCCCATTGACTGAGATGCAAAGAGAGGGCACTTAGCGATGCCATGCAGCTCTTCCTTACAGACAATGCATGGTAGCCTTGACTTAGAAACAGAGTCAGAAAAATGTTCTGACATCTTGAATGTCTGATTTTTAGCTTGGGCATTAGTGCTAAGGGACTTTACTCCTTTGGGAAATGTATCATCTGATGGTCTAGCGCTAAACAAGAAGGGTGAGGCAATAGGATTACAGGCTATGCGAGCCTCCTTCTGCACAAACTCAGCAAAGTGTTCAAAGCTTGGATACTCTTCAGATTTATCAAGCTCTTCCACAGCAATTCTGCTCCATTTGCGCACAACCCAGTCTGGTAACTTCTTCAAAAGCTTATGATTTTCTTCGCTGTCATTTAAGATAGACAGCCCTTTAACATGAGGCATGGCCTCTACACAGCCTTTTAGAAAGTCCGAAAAATCTCTGAGAGCAAGGGGGTCGTTTGGACCTATTTTAGGCCATTTCATCAGCTTATCTCGAAAAGCTTTCTGAACAACGAATGGATTGCCGTACCTGTCCTTTAAAACAGACCAGGCACCTTTATAAGCATCTTCAGAGCTCCGATAGAAGAATCCCTCTACAGCCTTACGTGCCTCACCAGCAAGGTAGTTTTTCAGGTACAGCATTTTTTCGCTTGCAGGAATAGGTTTAGAGTCAATCAAAGTTGTAAATGACACCTTAAAGTCCACAAATTTCAAAGGATCGCCAGCGAATGTGGTAGGCTCAGGAACAGGGAGGCGATTTAAGGAGAGTGAATTTGCGATTGTTTCAGCAAAGATGGCTACTGTGTCTAGATGACTATTCAAATTCATAGGCGGAGTCACTCTAACAGGGTCTGGATTGTAAGGCTCATCAGCAGCATCCCCTTCAATTTGATTGTATGTTTGAACACGAGCTGCAGCCACTTTAACATCCATTTCGACTTCCATCAGTTTCAGCCTTGTTTTCTCCTCTTGCAATTTCAAGTCAACTTCCGCCTGCTTTTGCTTTAATTGTACCAACAGTTGTGACTCATGGAGTTTCCAATCACTCTCCAGTTTGCTAAGTTTGGCCTGCTGGACTTGTATCTCCAGCATTGCTTTTGCTTGCTCGCATTTAGCTGCAAGATCTGCTTCTGCATCTGCTCGTTTTGAGGCTCTAGAAATGACTGACAAGTTATCTTCCCTTTCATCAAAAACAGTCTCGGTGTTAGTTCCGCCAAAGATCGACCCATGATCATCTCGATTTAAAATCATTCTCACTCTTTGTTTCTCAGTTTCAGGGTTAAAGGTGTTTTGATCAAGGCCTCTGTCCAGTCGTCTACTCACAAGGTCAGCGATCTCTGTAGTCAGCGTATTACAAGAATCCATTTTCTGTATAATGTCAGGAGTATTAAGAGAGTTTCGCAGGAGTGGTCCGTAATTTTGGCTTACTCGATCATATCCACCTTGAACTTGTTTGTTTATATCTTCCAAATCCTCCCTGACACAGAATTTCTTTAGCTTTGTCCTGGCTTCTTTAGCCATCTGCTTCCAGGATTCATAAGCCTTTATGAATGCCGTTATGTGCCATTTAGCTCCTGCTTCACGCATTTGTTTACCCTTTTCTGTGAGCTGCCGCTCACGGCCACTAGGGGTCGGTTCTTGTGCGTCATTAGGCTTTTCATTTTGATTTCCCTCCTTTGATGACATTATTTAATATGATTGATCACTTGACTTGACTAAATGCAAAATAATGAACTATAATATGAATGTAGCTCAGGTTACGATTTAAGCATTAAAACCCCCTACAGAAATGTATTACCAAAAACAAAACCGAATCATGTAGTCTGAGGAGAATTAAGCTCACTATTTAACATTCAATAGGCTAAATCTTTACCATAGACTACGATTTAATCCAAAAATTAACATCGGATTTCACAAGGTCAACATATCAGTTAACTGCTCATCATACATAGACCGTCCATATAAAATCAAGTTTCAATCACAAACATTTGAATATTTTCACGTGGCAAACACATTCAAAATATCATTAGGCAATTGTTACATTTGTTTTCTGAAAGTCCATTCCACCCTTTTCAGTCCGTTTGGGAATAATCCTTTTCAATGTTCAGTTCGTCGGGTGCGTTTATTAAACACCGTCTCTCACCATGCTGGGTTCGCTGCTCACGCCGTTGACGTTTCACTCACCACGCCGAGTTTTCACTGTAGCAGACCTTGGATTTGAAGAAAGGTAGAGAGTCTCGACTGATGCGTAAGGTTTGTTTTATTGAAGTCGCATCCAGAATCATGCCGACAGAGTCCTTACGACACCGTGAAAACTATATAGAAAAAGGATACAAACAATTCATAAAACTGGTTTCCACAGCGCGTATAAAAAACTCATGAATTAAACAGTTCTTAATTTAATAATACAATGTTAAAAACATACACAACTATATCAAATTGTCAAAGGAAACAACCAGAAAATAAAACAAACATCGTACCTCGCTGCGCTCTCCAAGGAATGCAAAACAAAAACTGCTTTCCTCTCGCACAAACAGGCCCTGAAAGGGTGATTGTCTGTTCGTCACCATTAACACCAAAAATGTATAGACTGACCGGGACAGAGCCACAGATGACAAAAACCCGATCCTGAATGACAGGCCCGGGGAAGTTCTGTGTACCCGGCTGCCACGAAGCCAGCTGATCATCAAAGCCGCGGGGCCGCCCACCGGACCTTTTCAATCATGCGGGCGGATTTCCGGTCAATTTACATCCAAATCATATCAAATAAATACAAAATACAATATATATGAAAGAAATTACAATTTTAAGACACGTCCAAAGAATAATCAACTGAAATTATACTCATAACAAATCCCATGTTTATCATAAAGAAAAATGTATCAACTAAACAAATTGGCCCAATACGGTCCTTTACAATAATAATTTTCGAAAAAATAAATAAATAAAATAATGGAAATTGTAAATGACCTTTTAATATGAGTATTTCTATAAATGTGTTTTAATGTTTGTTTTCTCATTAACGTTATTTAAAGCCAGGCTTTTATTTTATTTATTTACAGGACTGTCTCAGAAAATTAGAATATTGTGATAAAGTTCTTTATTTTCTGTAATGCAATTTAAAAAAAAAAAAAAAAAAAAAAAAAAAATGTCATACATTCTGGATTCATTACAAATCAACTGAAATATTACAAGCCTTTTATTATTTTAATATTGCTGATTATGGCTTACAGTTTAAGATTAAGATTCCCAGAATATTCTAATTTTTTGAGATAGGATATTTGAGTTTTCTTAAACTGTAAGCCATGATCAGCAATATTAAAATAATAAAAGACTTGCAATATTTCAGTTGATTTGTAATGAATCCAGAATTCTTTTGCAGTACAGAAAATAAAGGACTTCATCACAATATTCTAATTTTCTGAGACAGTCCTGTATATTAAGGAGACCGATATTTAGTGCTTTTATTTTGAAGGCGTCTCACCGAGACCTCATTTGGCACTTCGGACTTTCAAGGTAAAAGTTTAACGGCAGTAGAAAGTTTGTCTGAAAGACTAAACGAGTGTCAGTAATGTTAAAGTGGAGCCTAACTGACAAACAAAAAGCACCAGGCGTTTTGGTCAGTGCTATTATTTGTAATGTATTATTTGTAATCAGCACAAATTATCTGTCCCCATATGATAAAATCCACTCCATTTTTTGTTTTTTACAACTCGAGTACTGAGTACAACGGAAAAGTAGGACAAATGAATCTTAAAAACTCTGAAAAGACAAAAGACGAGTCTCTGGGAAACGGGGAGGACAGTTGAGGAAATATATAAAACATTTTTTGTCTGCTCAAAAAAAGACAACGTATTGATGGATAAAGGGCGGACGGAGAAGGACAAGAGTCAGCCGAGGGAAGGAGGGCTGGGAAGAGAAAAATGGAGGAAGGCCCCGAGAATAGTGGCATTGTGCGACAGATAAATTGCTGGATTGTTTTGTCTGGCAGGTTGCTCCGTCTTCCCCCGGCTCCCTGCCCACGCTCCTTTATTATTAATACAGGGATGCTTTCAGCTGCAGAACCACATCAAAACCATCAATATTAGTTTTATAGTAAACCTCAAACTTATATTTAGCATCCTTATATCACACAGCCTTTTTTAACATGTATTTCCATCGTTTTGTTTGCTTTTTAGCTTTACTGCATGAGTTGTTCATGAATTTGTTCTCGGCCTTGACGGAGGCGTTGGTGAAGTCCAGGGACGACATGAATGACGTCATCTGTTACAGGACTGTCTCAGAAAATTAGAATATTGTGATAAAGTCCTTTATTTTCTGTAATGGAATTAAAAAAAAAAAAAAAAACATTCTGGATTCATTACAAATCAACTGAAATATTGCAAGCCTTTTATTATTTTAATATTGCTGATCATGGTTTACAGCTTAAGAAAACTCAAATATCCTATCTCAAAAAATAAGAATATTCTGGGAATCTTAATCTTAAACTGTAAACCATAATCAGCTATATTAAAATAATAAAAGGCTTGCAATATTTCAGTTGATTTGTAATGAATCCAGAATGTATGACATTTTTGCATTACAGAAAATAAAGAACTTTATCACAATATTCTAATTTTCTGAGACAGTCCTGTATAACAAATAAAATAAAAGCCTGGCTTTAAATAACGTTAATGAGAAAACAAACATAAAAACACATTTATAGAAATACTCATATTAAAAAGGTAATTTACAATTTTCATTATTTTTTTTTTTTTTTCAAAAATGATGTTTTATTATTATTATTGTTATTATTATTATTATTATTATTATTATTATTATTATTATTATTATTATAGAGAAAATACCACAGTTTTTAATGCCGATCTTGTCATGTTATTTAGTTTTTATCAACTACACCTTTAGAGATTGGGCCGTGAAAATATTGTCAGACATTAAACCGGTTCGCGGTTCAGAAAAGGTTGGAGATCAGGGGCCCGTTTCACAAAGCAGGTTTAGTGAGAACTCTGAGTCTGTTAACCCTGAAATGAGGGAAACTCTGAGTTTTCCGTTTCACAAAGGGAGGTAACTCAAACCAGAGAAAGAGAGGTAACTCTAGCCTGTTTCACAAAGAGAGGTAACTTAAGCTCTCAGTCAGTTACCGTAGTAACAGACGCTCTGAACCTAACCTGGTCGGGACCAGGTTTATTTCAGCGAACCTGGAGTTTCTCTCTGTCTCCTCCCTCAGTAGCGTCAATTCAGCCAATGGGTCTCTACGCAATACACATCCGTTTTCTGCACCACGGACAGCAAGCCGCAGAGAGAGCAGAAAAGGCGTATCTGACAAACGCAACGTATTTTATTCACTATGTCAGTGCAACAATATCACAGGGACATCCCAGTTTAACTTCAAACAGTTAAAGTCCAAATGCAAAAAGGAGAGGGAGAGTAAAAAAAAGTCAAATATTTCCCTTAAACAGATGTATAAGAGGATTTATATCTTACTTTGAGATGAACTTGCATAATTAATCCATCAGTTAATATATTCTGGACCCATCACTTGCCTTCTTTCTTTTTTTTTATTGCGTGGTTGTCTGCTTCATTTTAATTTTTGTAAGTTAGTAACACTGCAGAGCGCACTTTTTTTAACTTTATTTAAAACTTTATTTAAAAGTTCCAATTACAGTCAGAACATTGACCGTGGACAGTCAGGCATCAAGGAATTAAATAAACAAATACAGTATGAGACATAAAGTGGATGAAGTGCATAAGTCATTACATAAGTAACATAAATATAATAAAATAAATCAATTTAAATAAAAAGAAAGAAAATGGCAGGACATATATTATATCTGCAGAGCGCACTAAAAACGAGATTGATAGCGACCACTGTCGTCAGGGACGCTGGGACATTTCAAGATATGAGGGGTGTATACAAGTGTTGGGATAGATAATACCTACTGAAATCCATCATGTTGTTCTGATATGCATTTGTAGTTATTTTATATGTATGAAGTAATAGAATACATTAATACAAATAGATACAGAGTAATTCCATAAATGTATTTTTAAAAAAAACATTACATTTTCCCCTGAAGCCGAGGTGTGGCAGCTGCCGTACCCAATTGACGGCCCTGATCTAATTGACAATAAAATTTCATTTTTTTTTTCAAAATATGCTCTCATACTCGCCATATGCACGTATTAACACTTCTAACTCCAGTGGCGTGAAGTATGTGGATCTTCAGATGCAAACTAACGTTTCCTCAAAGGGATTTTGTAAATTGAAAAGATAAATAAAGTTAAAAAGAAAAAAAAGAAAATGTATGTCGCTCTTTTGTGTCGCCGGTTGCCATGGTGAATCCTTGTATCAGCGATCTACTGATGCTGGCTTTTTATTTCCCTCACCCTCGCGCTTAACTCCCGGTGAAACTACTTAGAGTTGAGTAAATTACCTCAAATCCGCTGTTCTGGAACCGAAAACTCAGAGTTTCCGATCTCAGAGTAGATCAACTAAGAGTTCAGGATTAGACTCAGTGTTTGTTGAACCTGCTTTGTGAAACGGACCCCAGTGCTTCACAGGATAAGTAAAATGGATCACTGCAAAAACTCACAATCTTAACAAGAATATTTGTCTTATTTCTAGTTAAAATGTCTCATTTTAGTAAAAAAAATCTCATTACACTTAAAACAAGACTCATCACTGGAAAAAAACAACAATTTTCACCTGTTTCAAGTAGATTTTCACTTGAAATAAGTAGAAAAATCTGCCAGTGGAACAAGATTTTCTTGCTTGTAATGAGAAGATAAATCTTGTTCCACTGGCAGATTTTTCGACTGATTTCAAGTGAAAATTTACTTGAAACAGGTGAAAATTGGCAAATAAGTTATTTTTCTGGTGTTTTTTTTCTGGTGATGATTCTAAATGTTGAAATAGCAGTAAAACCACATTCATTGATGAAATGACATAAGGGATGGAAAGGAGGGATGGCAGTTTTACAGGGGGGGATGATTTGGACCGTTTTTATTTCAGGGGGGGATGATTTGGACCGTTTTTATTTCAGGGGGGGATGATTTGGACCGTTTTTATTTCAGGGGGGGATGATTTGGACCGTTTTTATTTCAGGGGGGATGATTTGGACCGTTTTTATTTCAGGGGGGGATGCCGTCCCCCCTCATCCCCCCTCAACTCCAGTACTGGATACATCTGTTGTCGCCGGTGAAGCATGGCTGCCTCTTCCTCGTCTTCCACGTTTCTGCAAGGACACAAACAAACTTTTGCAGACTAAACAAGACTTTTCAAACAAATATTCAGTTCTGCACATTTTATTTCCACTTTCCCTGATTGGGTTGCTCTTGAGAGAGATTATCCTACTACTGCCACTCAAAGACGAGCAATGCTTGACTGTTTTATATCAATAAAGTAAGTTTACAGGACTACTTCAGAAAATTAGAATATTGTGATTTTCTGTAATGGAATAAAAAAAAAAAAAATGTCATACATTCTGGATTCATTACAAATCAACTGAAATATTGCAAGCCTTTTATTATTTTAATATTGCTGATCATGGCTTACAGTTTAATAAAACTCAAATATCCTATCTCAAAAAATTAGAATATTCTGGGAATCTTAATCTTAAACTGTAAACCATAATCAGCAATATTAAAATAATAAAAGGCTTGCAATATTTCAGTTGATTTGTAATGAATCCAGAATGTATGACATTTTAGTTTTTTTAATTGCATTACAGAAAAGAAGAACTTTATCACAATATTCTAATTTTCTGTGACAGTCCTGTAATTATTGGGAAAAATAACTTGGCCGTAGGATTTTCATGAAAATAATCCTGTCAAATGACTCTCACTGATGGATATTTGTGTTTTGTGGTGTTGTGGTGACTTTGCTGACTCTGATCTGATTATGAGACTTCTCTAAATGTTGCTTCCACAAGGATTTGTGGTTTTATCTGGTTTCCTTTCACAGAGGAAGCTCCGGGTTTTAGATTAGAACTAATTTAAGCATTTAGAGGCTTCAACCAAACTGTACCATGAGTGCCACTTACAAGGTTACTGTCATTTATCTTTAGAAGTTGGAGCTGTCCTTTGAATCCTTTGCTGTGGCTGCGCTGCAATCTGTTGTGCATGTGCGGCATATTTCAGTCTGTTAAAGTCCAGAGTTCAGTCCTCCACGGGTCTGTATTTTTATGAGCATGTTTCTAAGGCCCAATCCCAATACTGCCCCTACTTTTCTTCACTACTCCTAACAAAGAAGGGACAGATTTTAGGGCACTTGAAATCTTCCCAGGGGCCTGTCCCAATACTCCCCCTACTCCTACTTTCAGCACCACCACTAAAATCAGGAAGCTGAGAGCTAAAAGCTGTTTTCATTTCCGCTGTAGCGCTGTTAATATGCCACTATATTAAGTTTTAATATTTTTTCAGGCGTAAAAGTAACCGTTAAGATCCCCAACCTGGGCTCAGTTTATCCAAATAACGCCTGGTAAGAAATTTGATCTGATGTTTTCGGCGATGATGAGCCCGGCTTGGAGCAGCAGCAGCAGCAGCTCATGGCCGGGTCTACCTGCGCCGTTATCCAGGGGAGAAACCTGCAGCTCTGTGGAGAATTACCGCTGGCTGAAATAAATCATTTAGGAAGATAAATGTTGGTTTAATAGATTAAATCTAACAGTTGTAGCTACGCCTGTTAAGAAATTTGCTCTGAAAATTTTGAGATTTCTGTCTGCCGGCTCCGGAACTGATTTATGGTTCCACGTTAAATCGACGCAGACCGTACGGCGTAGGGTACGGCATAGGGTACGGCGCGCGTCGCCGCGTAACCTACGCCTTAGGTTCTGCGTTGGTGTAACGCAGGACCATAAATCAGCCTTTATTCTGGTGAGGTTTGAAAAAGACTTCGCAACAACGTGTAAGTGAGTGATTATGTACATTCACTGAGTGAATATTATGAAAGTAAAATATATATTTCTCGCTAGAAATGTAATCAAAATGCATTTTTATGCAGAAACTAACTCAAAATATTGATTTTATTCACTAAAAAATAAGAAATGTCCGCCATGTTTTTTTTTTTTATTCAGTCTGCAAATGATGACGTAAAGCATTCTGGGAAATTTTTTTGTCCCTAGGTAAGCTAGTGAGGATCGCAAAACCCTCGCTCCGTAGGGACAGATTCATAGCCACTACACTCGTTTTCTTCACTCCCCCTAGATGCAAAGAGGAATTGGGACACCACTACCCTCACGGGAACGTGCAAAATTTAGGGGTAGAACTGAGTGTGAAGTCCAGACTGTGTTTCTGTCTAAGTCCAGTCTGCAGTTGGACAGATTCTGCTGTGTAGAGGAATATATTTTCCTAATTTTGTATTATTTTTCTCTTTTCCTTGTGCATGTGACCCCCAGCCTCCCCCGGCCCAGCTCAGCAGCATGTTCCTGTACGTGGAGGAGGTGATGGACGCGTCCAGCCGTCTGCTCAGCCTGCTGGACCAGAAGAGAGTCAAACCAGGAGACCCTCGCTTCCTAGAAACGCTCTGTAAGGGAAGCCACGTCTGCAACTCGTATCATTGATCACTCTGGACTGATCCATAGCAGGCTCGTTAAGGGCCGGGTTTGGGTTGCCTACAGGAAGTTGTGGGATTGGCATTGATTATAGATCAGGGGTCGGCAACCCGCGGCGCTAGGCGCTATTTAGCGCCGTCCTAGTGGCTCCTGGAGCTTTTTCAAAAATGTTTGACCTTTTTTTCCTTCTTTTTTTTTATTTTTTTCCTTTTTTCGTCTCTTTTTCTTTTTTTCCTTTTTTTCTTCTTTTCCCCTTTTTTTTTTCTTTTTCCTTTCCTTTTTAATCTCGACATTTCGACTTTTTCCTCGAAATTTTGACTTTTCTCAACATTTCAACTTTTTTTTCGAGATTGTACTTCAACATTAATCTCGACATTTTGACTTTTTTCTCGACATTTCGACTTTTTCTCAAAATTTTTACTTTTTTCTCGAAGTGCATAATGAAAAAAAAAATCTTCCCCCAGTTCTAACTAATATAGAAACATGCAGCATGTGTTGTCTTCATTCTAAGGCTGATACAAGACTTTTCATTTTTTGCGGCTCCAGACATATTTGTTTTTTGTGTTTTTGGTCCAATATGGATCTAAAACATTTTGGGTTGCCGACCACTGTTATAGATGCTTCTGTATCCTCCCTGTTGACTGGGGGTTGACTGGCTTTTCAATTTTTTTTGTCTTGCTCAAAGCTGAGGTCAGACTAGAACAAGAGCATTTTTTAAATCTTTTTTTATAATGAATATAAGTACTTATGCATGTATTTCTCTTCTGCCAGGTGAATCGTTCCTCAGCCTCTCGGCGGACATCGAAGCCGCCTATAAGGAGTATTTGGCCAACTATAACCAGGTCACGGTGGTGGAGAACAGCTACAAGCAGAAGGAGGCACTCTGGACGGAGATGGTGAAAGTCATCAAGGCCTCGGCGTACGTTTCTGCAGAGAGGACACCAGAACAGAACGATGTGTTTCCTGCTCCGTGCACCAAAGAGCTCACGGTGTTGTGTTTGCTGTTGCAGTCCTGAAGTCAACGCCGCGTCCCTGAGCTTCTTCCTGGTGATGCCGGTGCAGCGGATCGCCCGCTACCCCCTCCTGCTGCAGACCATCCGGAAACACACGGACCCCTCCCACCCCGCGTACGCTCTCCTGGAGCAGACGGCACACACCTCCATCGCCATCAACTGTCGCATCAACGAGTACAAGCGCTTCAGAGAAGTCGGTAAGACGCAGTACTGGAGTTGAGGGGGATGAGGGGGGATGAGGGGGGATGGCATCCCCCCTGAAATAAAAACGGTCCAAATCATCCCCCCCTGAAATAAAAACGGTCCAAATAACCCCCCCTGTAAAACTGCCATCCCTCCTTTCCATCCCTTATGTCATTTCATCAATGAATGTGGTTTTACTGCTATTTCAACATTTAGAGTCATCACCAGAAAAATAACTTATTTGACAATTTTCACCTGTTTCAAGTAAATTTTCACTTGAAATAAGTAGAAAAATCTGCCAGTGGGACAAGATTTATCTTCTTATTACAAGCAAAGAAATCTTGTTCCACTGGCAGATTTTTCTACTTATTTCAAGTGAAAATCTACTTGAAACAGGTGAAAATTGTTGTTTTTTCCAGTGATGAGTCTTGTTTTAAGTGTAATGAGATTTTTTTTACTAAAATGAGACATTTTAACTAGAAATAAGACAAATATTCTTGTTAAGATTGTGAGTTTTTGCAGTGATCCATGTTACTTATCCTGTGAAGGACAGAGTCATATTGATAAGTTCAGAAAAGTGTTTTTTATTGTTGTGTTTTGATGTATTTGATGTAAGTCCAGTGGATATTTAAAGCTTACAGAAGGCTGCATTTAACTGCTGCTATGTCATTCCTGCAGTATTTCTGCAGGTGTTTTGGTCACTGCTATTATTTGTAATATATTATATTATTTGTAATCGGCACAAATTATCTGTCCCATTATGATAAAATCCACCATCCCCCCTGATTCTTTTTTACAACTCCAGTACTGGTAAGACACACTATTTCACTGGTGTGATGGCTGACGTGCGCTAGACTAGAGCACCCACTCTTTAGTCAAAAAAAATCTCATTACACTTAAAACAAGACTCATCACTGGAAAAAACAACAATTTTCACCTGTTTCAAGTAAATTTTCACTTGAAATAAGTAGAAAAATCTGCCAGTGGGACAAGATTTATCTTCTTATTACAAGCAAAAGAAACTTGTTCCACTGGCAGATTTTTCTACTTATTTCAAGTGAAAATCTACTTGACACAGTTATTTTCCTGGTAATGACTCATGTTTTAAGTGAAATGAGATTTTTTTGACTAAAAATGAGACATTTTGACTAGAAATAAGACAAATATTCTCTAAGATTTTGAGTTTTTGCAGTGGTATCGCGTCCTTCGCTTCATCGTGTCAGACAGCCAATCAGCACAGAGCCTCATTATCATAGCCCCGCCCACTCAGAATCACACATAGATAATGAGGTTAGAAACGGTAAAGATAAAGACATGGTTTAGAGGCTGAATTTCTAATTTATTTAGCAAAAACAATCAAAAGCTTGTTTTTAAGACATTCAAGGCCTGTTTAAAATAGGTATTAGATGCCGTAATAGGTCGCTTTTTAATAAGTCCTCATGTTTTGTAGCTGACAAATACAAGAAGACGGAGACGCTGACCATCAAGGACAAGATCAACCGCCTCAACACCCACAGCATCGCCAAGAAGACGGCGAGACTCAGCCAGCAGATCAAGCACGAGACGGGAATAGCAACTAAGGTAGGACGCTGCTCTGGGGAGGAACCGCTGCTCGCAGCTTCTGTTGAAGTAAATCTCTCAATATCAGCCCCACCTTCAGCTGCAGAGCAGGAGTTAACTCTGGAAGATGAGGCGCTGCAGCGTCACGCAGCAGCATGACGCAGCAGCAGCGTGACGATGCAGCAGCAGCAGCGTGACGCAGCATGATGCAGCAGCAGCGTGACGCAGCAGCGTGACGCAGCAGCAGCAGCGTGACGCAGCATGATGCAGCAGCAGCGTGACGCAGCAGCAGCAGCGTGACGCAGCATGATGCAGCAGCGTGACGCAGCATGATGCAGCAGCGTGACGCAGCAGCGTGACGCAGCAGCGTGACGCAGCAGCAGCAGCGTGACGCAGCATGATGCAGCAGCAGCGTGACGCAGCATGATGCAGCAGCGTGACGCAGCAGCAGCGTGACGCAGCAGCAGCGTGACGCAGCAACGTGTGACGCAGCAGCAGCGTGACGCAGCAGCAGCAGCGTGACGCAGCAACAGCGTGACGCAGCAGCAGCGTGACGCAGCAGCAGCGTGACGCAGCAGCAGCGTGACGCAGCAGCAGCGTGACGCAGCAGCGTGACGCAGCATGATGCAGCAGCAGCGTGACGCAGTAGCAGCAGCGTGACGCAGCAGCGTGACGCAGCAGCAGCGTGTGATGCAGCAGCAGCGTGTGATGCAGCAGCGTGTGATGCAGCAGCGTGTGATGCAGCAGCGTGACGTAGCAGCGTGACGCAGCAGCAGCGTGACGCAGCAGCAGCGTGACGCAGCAGCAGCGTGACGCAGCAACGTGACGCAGCAGCAGCAGCGTGACGCAGCAGCAGCATGTGACGCAGCAACGTGACGCAGCAACGTGACGCAGCAGCAGCAGCGTGACGCAGCAGCAGCGTGACGCAGCAGCAGCAGCGTGACGCAGCAGCAGCATGTGACGCAGCAGCGTGACGCAGCAGCAGCAGCGTGACGACGCAGCGTGACGCAGCAGCAGCGTGACGCAGCATGATGCAGCAGCGTGACGCAGCAGCAGCGTGACGCAGCAGCAGCGTGACGCAGCAACGTGTGACGCAGCAGCAGCGTGACGCAGCAGCAGCAGCGTGACGCAGCAACAGCGTGACGCAGCAGCAGCGTGACGCAGCAGCAGCGTGACGCAGCAGCAGCGTGACGCAGCAGCAGCGTGACGCAGCAGCGTGACGCAGCATGATGCAGCAGCAGCGTGACGCAGTAGCAGCAGCGTGACGCAGCAGCGTGACGCAGCAGCAGCGTGTGATGCAGCAGCAGCGTGTGATGCAGCAGCGTGTGATGCAGCAGCGTGTGATGCAGCAGCGTGACGTAGCAGCGTGACGCAGCAGCAGCGTGACGCAGCAGCAGCGTGACGCAGCAACGTGACGCAGCAGCAGCAGCGTGACGCAGCAGCAGCATGTGACGCAGCAACGTGACGCAGCAACGTGACGCAGCAGCAGCAGCGTGACGCAGCAGCAGCGTGACGCAGCAGCAGCAGCGTGACGCAGCAGCAGCGTGTGACGCAGCAGCAGCGTGTGACGCAGCAGCAGCAGCGTGACGCAGCAGCGTGACGCAGCAGCAGCAGCGTGTGACGCAGCAGCAGCAGCAGCAGTGTGACGCTGCAGCAGCAGCAGCGTGTGCAGCACTTTACTAAAGTCATACATCACAACAAGAGGCTCTTTCTTTATACTGTCAAGAAAGTATTTTGTTTTTTTTTTGGTCAGACTGGTTTGAATGTTGTTGTCTTTAGACTGCTGGTAAAGATGGGAGATGTCTTTTTGTTCTCATAGATGTATTGACACCAGTTTTTTTTTCCTTTTTATCACTTTTCTTTCCCTGTCAGAGGTTGAGCTTTCATCAGCACTGGGAGTTTCAGAGTGTTAATGTTTAACAGGGACTGCAAACAGAGGAAATCTGAAATGAGCCGTTATTGAAGCAGCCGTTTACTCTGAGCTGCACTTTTTAGGTCTTACTGCACCGTATGGATCTCTGCTCACGTTAATCCGGAGGCCTTTGTACATTAAGATGTGAAGGAATATCAGCTTGGACTTTGTATTTTATTGGGATGTTTAAAATGTACGACAGAGTATTAGGGCAAAACTAAAACAAAAAAAATTGGAAATTACGAGAATAAAGTCGTAATACTACGACTTTATTCTCGCAAACAATATGACTTTAATCTTGTAATTTTACGACTTTATTCTCGTAATATTACGACCTTATTCCTTTAATTTTACGACTTTATTCTCGTAATATTACAACTTTATTCTCGTAATATTAGGCTATGACTTTATTCTTGTAATTTTATGACTTTATTCTCGTAATATTAGGCTATGACTTTATTCTTGTAATTTTACGACTTTATTCTCGTAATATTAGGCTATGACTTTATTCTTGTAATTTTACGACTTTATTCTCGTAATTTCCAAATTTTTTTTTGTCTTGTTTGGCCCTAATACGTCGTAAAAATGAAATTAAAATGCAGAACAACCTTGAGAATCTTGTTTGTAAGACTTTCCAGAGCAGGAATAAACTGAAAGAAGGAAGTGGGAGTGTCGGCGTCTGCAGTGACTCACCACGGTTGTTCCACCAAACCTAATAAACACGTGTTCATGGAGTCTGAGCTTTAGGACAAGTCGTTATTATTATAAAGAAAGAAAGAAGAGCTCATAAAGAAGGAGTTTTTCTGCTTGTATTTTTGCAGTAATTGAGCAAACACTTTAAAATCGTGCTGAATTAGAGAGTGATGGAGACTAGACTAGACTGCCTGTGGTAAAATCAACTCTTTTCATAAAAGTTGTTGCACAGACATGCATTATTTCTGCCTGCGTCTCTTCTAGCTGGTGGATGAAGAGTTTGACGCCCTGGAAGGTTTCTTCTACGTCCTGGAGAACGGGATCCTGGAGCTTCTGGACAACGTGGAGATGTACCTGCTCCACCTACAGGTGTTTAGATTTTCATCCCCTTTTAAAACCCGAATATTCAGTCATGTAAACGCCAATTCGGTTATTCAAAGGGGTTATGGGTGTTTACATGGCCGTGCAAATTCGGGTTATTGCTAATATTGGGGTTTTAAAAGGGTTATTGATGCATGGAAACGCAGTCACAGTTGAGTTTAAAACGATACCATAACAGCCGGTTATCTTATGTGTTTGACATAGAAATGTTGAATCAGCGAGAGGGACAAAGAGGCCTGGTGGTGTAAATACAGCTCCTGCTGCCGATCTCACATAATAAACATCCCATCAGTTGTACCATTTTTTTTTCTATTTGCCTTGGACCAAGTATAAGTATTTAAGGTTGTATTTCTGTTGGAAACTGAACATAAAATATGAGTTTTAGTTCTTAAGGGAGTCAGCAGATACCAGGCGCCAGATCTGCTCGTCTTGTTTCAGATTGTTCATCCCTACTTTTGCATAATCTTTGAAACATGTACTAAAGTGCTAAAGCTATTCAAATCAATAAAACAACAAGGGGGCCCAAACGTTTGCACCTGCCTACTTTTGTTTAATTATTGCACACATTTCCTATAAATTTAATTTCACTTCTTAAATAGGACTGTTATATACAGGACTGTCTCAGAAAATGTGAATATTGTCATAAAGTTCTTTATTTTCTGTAATGCAATTTAAAAAAAAACAAAAATGTCATCCATTCTGGATTCATTACAAATCAACTGAAATATTGCAAGCCTTTTATTATTTTAATATTGCTGATTATGGTTTACAGTTTAAGATTAAGATTCCCAGAATATTCTAATTTTTTGAGATAGGATATTTGAGTTTTCTTAAACTGTAAACCATGATCAGCAATATTAAAATAATAAAAGGCTTGAAATATTTCAGTTGATTTGTAATTAATCCAGAATGTATGACCTTTTCCTTTAGAGAAAATACAGAACTTTATTACAATATTCTAATTTTCTGAGACAGTCCTGTATATGAACCAACGATTTATAAAGGAAAATCTTGAAAATTATCAGCGGTGCCCAAACTTTTTCATACCACTGTATTCATATGAGAAATTAATTGATTTTACACGTAGATGTGCGTTCCTTTTAATCGTGTTCTGGGTCTGATTCTCTGGATTTAACAGATTTCAGCAACCACTTGTTTTTTTTATTCCCCTGTTTAGATTTTACAAGCGAGTCTGAAACGTTTCCAGTCCAGCAGCGACTAATGCAGGAATGAAACACAAGTGCATATTCATTCATTCACAATTTGCCAAATGTTTGAGTCACTTTGTGTAAACTCAGAAGCTGCTTCCAGGTCCTGCGGTTAAACGCTTGAGTTTACTCTAAAATGATCCTCCACGGCGCAGTATTTCCCCTCCCTGTTGCCCAGAAACGGATAGAAACATTGTTTTTAGACTTTTCTCCACTACTTTTTCCCTGTTCTTCTGTCTCGCTGACAGACAGACAGATGAACTCTTAACGGTCACGTCTCCTCTGGGTCTTGTTACTTGGCAGACGTGTGGAGCAGATTTATTCCTCTTAAGGGCCAGTTCCAATCCCCCCCTACTTTCTACCACTAGCCCTAAAAATGAAGCCACAAACTTTAGGGTCCTTGTAATGTTCCCTAGGGATTGGGACACCACTTGCTCCGTCACTGCGTGGTTTACGTTCAGGTACGTAAGCGACTGCGTAGTTACGTTTGCACAAACGTCACACCATATCAGGAAGCCCAGAGATAAAAGCTGTTTTAATTTCCGCTGTAGCGCTGTTAATATGACACTTTATTAAGTTTTAATAGTTTTCAGTCGTAAAAGTAACCGTTAAGATCCCCAACCTGGGCTCAGTTTTTCCAAATAACGCCTACGCCGTAGGCTCTGCGTTGGTGTAACGCAGAACCATAAATCAGCCTTTATTCTGGCGAGATCTTCCCAACAACGACCAAGCGAGTGATTATGTACATTCACTGAGTGAATATTATGAAAGTAAAATATATATTTCTCGCTAGAAATGTAATCAAAACACATTTTTATGCAGAAACTAACTCAAAATATTGATTTTTTTTTCACTAAAAATTGGAAATGTCAGCCATGTTTTTTTGTTTGATTGAGTCTGCAAATAATGACGTAAAGCATTCTGGGAAATTTTCTCTAGCCCTCGGTCGGTGAATCAGAATCTGAAATCCCTCACTGTGAAGGGTTAGATTAGGAAAGGTTATGTCCACTAGCCCTCGTTATGTCCACTAGCCCTCGTTATGTCCACTAGCCCTCGTTATGTCCACTAGCCCTCGTTATGTCCACTAGCCCTCGTTACGTCCACTAGCCCTCGTTATGTCCACTAGCCCTCGTTATGTCCACTAGCCCTCGTTATGTCCACTAGCCCTCGTTATGTCCACTAGCCCTCGTTATGTCCACTAGCCCTCGTTATGTCCACTAGCCCTCGTTATGTCCACTAGTCCTCGTTATGTCCACTAGCCCTACATGCAAAGAGGAATTGGGACACCACTACCCTCACGGGAACGCGCAACATTTAGGGGTAGGACTGAAAAGTAGGACTAGGGGGGATTGGAACTGGGCCTAAATGTTTGTTGTTCTCCTGCAGATGTTCTTGGCCTGCAAGACTGAGGAGTTTGATTTTGACATGGACGGAGAGAAGGCTCCCATCTGCTACAAGGAGATCACCACTGCTCTCAGACAGTGGATCCTCCCCACGTTTGTGAGTCATTTGCACCCAAATGTTTAACTAAAACACAGAAGAATCCAGTGCACGTTAGACCGGGGATCTGAAATCAGGTTTCCCTCCGGTTCTCCGTTCCCTCAGGAAAAGAGGATGAGGACGTTGATCCACAAGCCGCTGTGTTCCCTCCGTGACCTCCTCTCGGGCCCGAGGAACCTGATCAGGAAGAGACTGGACAAGCTGCTCGACTACGAAGTGATAGAAGCCAAATCCACCCTGAGCTACGAGGAGCAGGCGGTGGCCAACACGTACAGGTGAGGGGGGGGGGGTAACACGTACAGGTAAAGAGGGGGGTAACACGTACAGGTAAAGAGCAGGCGGTGGCCAACACGTACAGGTAAAGGGGGGGGGTAACACGTACAGGTGAGGGGGGGGGTAACACGTACAGGTGAGAGGGGGGGGGATTTATTCAGGTCAACACGACTGGAGTTTCACAATTTTTGAGTTTTTTTCTTTTTTGTTGTTTGTTGGATTATTCATCTAGTACAATGATCAGCAACCCGCGGCTCTAGGGCCGCATGCGGCTCTTTAGCGCCGCCCTAGTGGCTTTTTGGAGCTTTTTCAGAAATGTTTGACCTTTTTTTATTCAATTTTTTTTCCTTTCCTTTTTAATCTCAACATTTTTCTTGACATTTCGACTTTATTCACGAAATTGACTTTTTTCTTGTCATTTCAACTTTTTTCTCGATATTTCGACTTTTCTCGAAATTTCGACTTTTTTCTCAACATTTTTTATTTATTTTTTTTCCAACTCTGTTTATTGAATTTTAATTTTTCAACACATAAATGACAGTAACAATGAGGCAATTATCAAGGTTTACATTATCACGTAACTCAAATAAGGACAGTGTACAAGATATATAAACAAACAAAAAGAATAATAAAACAACAAAAAAAAAAAAAAAAAAAAAAAAAAACAAAAAAAAAAAAAAAAAAAAAAGAATAGGACAAAAATACACATACATACAAACACACTCATTCACTCGGGGAAGGGGGAGGGGGGTAGGTGGGGGGGGGGGTTTATTCTGCTCACAGCTTTTCTAGTTAGTCCTCAGGTTCTTCATCAATGCTGAGTGAGTGAATGTGGTCAACAAAAGGTTGCCAAGTTTTGTTAAAGGCTTCCAAGGAACCCCGACGGGAGAACCTAATCTTCTCCAGCTTAATGCAGTATAGGATTTCATGTATCCATCTATTGTGTGTGGGCGGAAGCGTATGTGTCCATTTGAGGAGGATGAGCCTCCTAGCGAGTAAAGTTGTGAAGGCTATAACTCGTTTCGCAGTGTTAGGCATCCCAGTGTGTCGTGGTACTCCAAAGAGGGCAGTGAGGGGGTCGGGGTCAATTGTGCTACCCAAAACCCTCCCCAGCGTATCAAACAACCCCAACCAAAATAAAGACAATTTCGGACATGACCAAAACATATGCATGTAATCTGCCGGTGATAATTTACATCTGTTACATGAGTCAGCCCTATCTGGGTAAATCTTCGCTAATCTTGCATTGGTGTAGTGGCTCCTGTGTAGGATTTTGCATTGAAGTAGACAGTGTCTTGCACATATAGAAGATGCGTGTACCAGATCTAACATATGATCCCACTGATCATCAGTGATATCAGTCCCAAAGTCCTGACTCCACACAGTTCGAAGTGAGTCCAGTCTGGTTGGATTAACCGCAAAAATGTTTCTATAAATGATAGAAATCAACCTCTTAGAGTCTGTCTTCAGAGATAGAAACGGGTCTAAACTAGAGTTTGGGGGCTGACTAGGGAATTGCGGGTATTGTTTCTGAACAAAATGTCTAACCTGAAAATAACGAAACCGATGGGAGTTTGGGAGAGTGAATTTAGCAGCCAGATCAGAAAATTGAGGGAAAATCCCATCAATGTATAGGCTACTGACAGAATGTAGACCTTTCTCATGCCAATCCCGAAATGTTGGATCTGAGTAAGAAGGGACAAAACAATGATTGCGGTAAATAGGAGCCAGACCTGATGGTACATGTAAACCAAAGTGCTTTCTGAATTGGCTCCAGATTTTTAAGGTGTTAGTCACAATCGGGTTAATGGAGACCTTGAGCGGCAGAGGTAATTGTGCACAAACCACTGACCACAGTGAGTGCCTGGATGAGGATATCTCCATTTGAGCCCATTGGGGTAAGCCAGCTTGTGCAATTTTGGAGTTCCAAAAGAGGAGTTTATTAATATTACACGCCCAGTAATAATGACGGAAGCTTGGCAGCGCCAGGCCACCCTCTGCCTTGGGGAGTTGGAGAATCTCCTTCCTAATACGAGCCTTTTTATCACACCATAGAAATGAATTAATTATTTTATCAAGAGAGAGAAAAAATGAGTTGCGTAAGAAAATCGGAATTTGCTGAAAGAGATATAAAAATCGCGGTAGAGTAATCATCTTGATCAGGTTAGCACGTCCCATTAAAGAGAAAGGCAGGGAGGACCACCTGGCTAAGTCTTCTTTGCAGCGCTCAACTGAGGGATCAAAGTTCTTGGCAGCTAGTTCTGTAAAGGATTTACACACAAAGATACCCAAATATTTGAACCCTTCCGAGGCTTTCCTAAAGGGAAAAATATTTTGAGGAAGAGCATTAGCCAGATCGTTAACTGGAAAATATTCACTTTTATCAAGATTGAGTTTATAACCGGAGATTTTCTTAAATACCTCTAATATGTTCAAAATTACAGGAAGGGAATTTGGGGGGTCCGAGATATATAGCAGGAGGTCGTCCGCGTACAACGACAACTTGTGAGTTAACCCTTGGCGCATGATACCGTCAAAACGACCCTCATTACGGAGCCAGATAGCCAACGGCTCCACGGCGAGCACAAACAGAGAAGGGGATAAAGGACAGCCCTGTCTATTACCTCGCGAGAGCGGAAACGAGTTGGAGCGGATTCCATTGATATTGACTGAAGCAACCGGGGATGTGTAGAGTAACTGAATCCAGGAAATAAAATTAGCGCTGAAACCAAACCTGTTGAGAGCATAGAACATGTACCTCCACTCCACCCGGTCGAATGCCTTTTCGGCATCTAAAGAAAGAACGATTTCGGGAGAGTTCGCGGTGGGGGTGTAAATAATGTCGAATAACCGTCTGGTGTTAAAGAAAGAATGTCTACCAGGGATAAAACCAGATTGGTCTGGATGAATAAGAGCAGGCAATACTCTCTGGATGCGGGTGGCAAGGACCTTAGCCATTATCTTAAAATCCACATTCAGTAAGGATATGGGTCTGTAACTGCCACACAGCAACGGATCTTTGTCTTTCTTTAATAAGAGAGAAATTGAGGCTTCTGTCAGGGTGGGTGGAAGTTGGCCTTTCTGGAAAGCGTCATTAAACATTCTGACCAGGATCGGAGTGAGTAAGTCTGCAAAAGCTTTGTAAAACTCCGTAGTGTACCCGTCAGGGCCGGGAGATTTCCCAGTTTGCAAAGATTTAATGGCAGTTGTTACCTCTGCTGCGGTCAGTGGTGCACCTAAATCGTCAGCGCCTTCCAAGTTGATTTGAGGAAATGTAAGGTCATCCAAGGGGTTACGGCTGTCCCAGTCCTGTGAAGAGGACTCAGAGGAGTAGAGTGAAGAATAGAAGTCGGAGAAAACATTACAGATCTCGGTGGGGTCTGTTTTGATATCACCCGTGGACGATTTTATATTGGGGATCAGTCTAGACGCGCTAGCCGAACGAGCCTGGTATGCAAGCAGTTTACCTGCTTTATCTCCCTGTTCGAAAAAACGTTGTCTGGTATGTAGTAGCTGTCTTTCAACTTTACTGGAGGCTAACACGTCATATTGCGATTGCAGCAGAAGCCGTTTCTTATACAGAGCCGCTGAAGGGTTTTCTGCGTATTGAGTGTCCAAGTTTCGGATCTCAGTTGAAATGTCTGCCATCTTAGTCTGTTCAGATTTTTTAAGATGGGAAACGAAAGAGATAGCCTGCCCCCGAATATAAGCCTTGAAAGTCTCCCAGAGCGTGTCAGATCCGATGCCCGGCGTATCATTGGTCTCAAAGAAGAATTTAATCTGCGAAGTGAGGAAGGATTTGAATCCTGCTTCTGAAAGCAAATGCGAGCTAAATTTCCAGTGTTTTGAGGGAGCTTTGCAACCAGAAAACTTAATATCAACAGTGGTTGGCGCGTGATCTGAAATAACTATGCTATGATAGTTATGTAACAATTTACTATCCAGTAAAAAAAAGTCGATCCGGGAGTATGAGTGGTGAACATGTGAAAAGAAAGAGAAAGCTTTGCTGGATGGAAATCTGGCCCTCCAGGGGTCCTCCAAGCCGAGCTGACTGGCGTGAAATTTTAAAGCTTTGGCAGATTTGGATAAAGAAGTTTGTTTCCTTGATGATCTGTCAAGGTCTATATCTTGAACCAGGTTAAAATCACCACCGATTATAATCTGGTGATCATCCAAATTGGGTATGGTGGAAAAGAATCTGGATATAAATTTGTCATCATCCCACGTTGGTGCATATAGCGAAGCCAGAACCACGGGAGTATTTTGCAATTTGCCTGAAACGATGACATATCGGCCGTTAGGGTCAAGTACAGATGATTCAAGCTCAAAAGAAACGTTCCTATGTATAATGATAGCCGCCCCCCTGGCCCTCTCAGAGTACCTCGAGTGGAACAGGTGTCCCATCCATGGCTTCTTAAGACGGGACACTTCAGAGGTGCGAAGATGCGTTTCTTGAAGGAAGCATACATCGCCCCTAAGATGTACTTAGTGGGATATCACCTTATTGGCTTTAGAGACCTCATTCACTCCTTTGGTGTTCCAGGAGACGAACCGGATGTTCCTACCAGTCATTTGTGACTTGGAACTGCCGATGTAAAGATACCTGAGCAGAAAAGGAAGGGGTGGGGTGGGGCGGGGTGGGGGGGGGGGGTTGTAGCCACTCACACACACATTCATTCAGGACGAAGACAGACATAAACAAACCTAGTCCCTAAGGAAACGCTAAACACTTGTATCTCCTAAGATACAGAACTACCTGACTTAGTCAGTTATAAACTTCCCCTACAAAACCTCTCTTCCCTCAGTGTAAAATAAATCCGTACAAAACCCCCCAAGAATGTAACAACGTGGCTCGGGGAGGTATGAACTATAACGAGCACACTCATTTATGTGGTGCTGATGGTAATAAATCCACATTTCCTAATAATGCCAATCAGAGCAGTATGGAGGAAATGTAAAATAAAAACAGTCAAAATAAACAAAGACATGTGAACAAACTCGCAACACCACCTAATATGTTAAGCAAGGCATATTAACTGGCAAGAATGCGGTAATAAATTAAAATAAAATTATCGTTAATTGTCCAGAAAGAAAGCAAAAGTCCACGGGTAGGTGTCGGACCACGTTGCTCCACTTACAGATCAGGCACCTCCGGGAGCGGAGGCGGCGCCCACAGTGCACAGAAAATATGCTGCACAGTTCGATCCCTTCATGGTGGCCCCGTCCAATGAGCAGTGGCAGTTGTCAAAAAAATAAAAATAAATAAATAAATAAATAAATAAAATAAAATAAACAAATAAATAAATTTAAAAAAAAAAAAAAAAAAAAAAAAAAATTAAATAAATAAAAAATAAAATAATTCACTTCAGGCAAAGTAATAAGAGTCCAAACCAGACGAAATGTGTGCTACCCAGCACAGGCTCTTCATAACACAGTATGTCAAGTAAAAAGTTAAATATTAATATAAAAGAAAGAAAAAAAAAAAAAAAAAAAAGAAAAAAAAAAAAAAAAAAAAAATTAATAATTAAATAAATAAAAAATAAAAATTAAATAATGCACTTCAGGCAAAGTAATAAGAGTCCAAACCAAACGAAATGCGTGCTACCCAGCACAGGCTCTTCATGACACAGTATGTCAAGTAAAAAGTTAAATATTAATATATAAAAAAAATAAATAAAAAATAAAAATTAAATAATGCACTTCAGGCAAAGTAATAAGAGTCCAAACCAAACGAAATGCGTGCTACCCAGCACAGGCTCTTCATGACACAGTATGTCAAGTGAAAAGTTAAATATTAATATATTAAAAAAAAAAAAAAAAAAAAAAAAAAATTAATAATTAAATAAATAAAAAATAAAAATTAAATAATGCACTTCAGGCAAAGTAATAAGAGTCCAAACCAAACGAAATGCGTGCTACCCAGCACAGGCTCTTCATGACACAGTATGTCAAGTAAAAAGTTAAATATTAATACAAAAGAAAAATAAAAAAATAAAAAAAAAATAAAAAAAAATAAAAAAAAATTAATAATTAAATAAATAAAAAATAAAAATTAAATAATGCACTTCAGGCAAAGTAATAAGAGTCCAAACCAAACGAAATGCGTGCTACCCAGCACAGGCTCTTCATGACACAGTATGTCAAGTAAAAAGTTAAATATTAATATATAAAAAAAATAAATAAAAAATAAAAATTAAATAATGCACTTCAGGCAAAGTAATAAGAGTCCAAACCAAACGAAATGCGTGCTACCCAGCACAGGCTCTTCATGACACAGTATGTCAAGTGAAAAGTTAAATATTAATATTAAAAAAAATAAAAAATAAAAAAAAAAATAAAAAAAAATTAATAATTAAATAAATAAAAAATAAAAATTAAATAATGCACTTCAGGCAAAGTAATAAGAGTCCAAACCAAACGAAATGCGTGCTACCCAGCACAGGCTCTTCATGACATAGTATGTCAAGTAAAAAGTTAAATATTAATATATAAAAAAAATAAATAAAAAATAAAAATTAAATAATGCACTTCAGGCAAAGTAATAAGAGTCCAAACCAAACGAAATGCGTGCTACCCAGCACAGGCTCTCCATGACACAGTATGTCAAGTGAAAAGTTAAATATTAATATTAAAAAAAAAAAAAAAAAAAAAAAAAAAAAAAATATTGAAAAAATTTAAACTTGTTCAAGGCACCCAGGGAGGGATCGTGTCCATAAAGTGTCCATACCAACAAAACAACAACAACAAAAAAAGGTGTGCTACCCATCACAGGTTCTTCATGACACAGCATGTCAAGTTAAGAAAGAAAATTAAATTGAAAAATTGTACAAGGCACCCAGAGGGCACCCCACGCACGGAGGCCCCGGACCGTGCTACAAAATAATGCCCCGTGTAGCAAAAAAGAAGCAAAAAACAAATCAGGTCGTAACAACCAAAGAACGTTCAGTTCAAGCACCGGAGCAGGTGGCCAGCCCGGGCTGCAGCTCCAAGTGAAAAGTGGTGGGGGCTGCGCTAAAAACAAGCCGTTAGCTCCGGGCCAGGCCGATGAGCACGTTAAAAATACTGCTCAAAGTTAATTACCGTGTCTCATGTGGTGTTGCGCCTGTCAGCGATGTATTTCTTGGCTTCCTGAACCGACGAGAGCCGAACCGTGCTCCCGTCCTCCGTGGTGATTCTCAGCCTGGCCGGATACTGTAAAGACGGCTTGAGCCCCAGGTCGTACAGCTGTGACATGACTCCACGATACTCAGTACGGAGCTCAAGCACATCAGCAGGATAGTCCTCATAAAAAGCTATCGGCTTGCCCTCGTAGTGTAGCTGCCCTCTCCTCCGTCTGGCCTCGCGCAGCACCCTCTCCTTGGTCTGGAAACTGTGGAAGCACATAATAACAGTCCGCGGCTTCTCAGTCGACTTAGGCCTGGCAAATGGTATCCTGTGTGCACGTTCCAGCTTTGGTGGTTTGGGAAGAACCTCCTCGCCCATCACTTTTTGCAGCAGGATAGAAAGAAAGGCGGTCGGGCGAGGCCCCTCAGTCGACTCCGGCAGCCCAATAAGCCGGAGGTTTGCCCGGCGGCTCCTCGCCTCGAGGTCCGAAGCTTTGGCCTTTAGCTTAGCCTTGCTAGCCTCTAGCTCCGCACAGGTAGTCTCCAATGCGGCTAGGCGCTCGTCGGTAAAGTTGGCGTTCGTCTCCAGCGAGCCGATGCGTTGACCATGGTCTAATACTGTAGCGTGCACCACGTCAATCTTGGCTTCCAATGAGGCCATGGAAGATTTAAATTCCGACGAAAGGGCCGCCTTGTGGTCCTGTAGCAACGTTGTTAGCGCCGCCATGCTAACGTCGCTAGCCGCGGCTTCTTCCTTTTGTGCATTGTCCTTTCTTGGTCTCAAAGTGGACATTATGCTGAGCAAACAGCAGGTTGTTAAATAACAAGCCCCGTTAAATGTCAGAAGAGCGGGGTTTTAAAGTTTATAAAACGTAGTTGAGGGAGCGAGAGAGAAACGTGACTACTCCTCGTCACCCATACCGGAAGTCTTTTCTTTTCTCAACATTTTGACTTTTTTTTCGAAATTTCGACTTTTTTCTCGACATTTCGACTTTATTCACGAAATTGACTTTTTTCTCGTCATTTCGACTTTTTTCTCGATATTTTCGACTTTTCTCGAAATTTCGACTTTTTTCTCGACATTTTGACTTTTTTCTCGAAATTTCGACTTTTTTCTCGACATTTCGACTTTTTTCTCGAAATTTAGACTTTTTTCCCGAAATTTCGACTTTTTTCTCGACATTTTGACTTTTTTCTCGAAGTGCATAATGAAAAAAAAAATCCCCCCAGTTCTAACTAATATAGAAACATGCAGCATGTGTTGTCTTCATTCTAAGGATTATACGAGACTTTTCATTTTTTGCGGCTCCAGACATATTTGTTTTTTGTGTTTTTGGTCCAATATGGCTCTAAAACATTTGGGTTGCCGACCCCTGATCTTGTACAAAAGCTTTTGTACATTAATACTCTCTCTGGAACCACTTGTATGATAAAACAGTTTATCAAGAGGTGATCACTTCAAAAAATGTCTGTATGAAAACGTCACAAAGGTTTGACTTTTTGGGGAAATTAAAAAAATAAATGTAAGCTCCTCCTGCAGACGTTTCCTTGGCTGTTGTCACTTCAGATCTGATTAGAGGTTCCTGAAGGGAATGTTTTCAGGAGTGGGGTATTAGTATTCCTCCCAGCCCTTGTCCTTTATATCACCTTCACTTCTAGTTCCTGTTTTCCCTCAATATCTCCAGTATTTCTAGGTGTGAGTGACTGCACTCACTCGTACCAGCTCCTTCAGAATGGGTTAAAATAGTGTCTGTAGTGTTAGTGACATTTGAGTATCAGGAAATGTGATGATCTATCGATGGTTACTGGTTACTGGTTCTTCATTTAAAATGCAAACACCTCTCCTCTCCTCCTTTCATCTCCTCCTCTCCCCCTCTCCTCTTTTCCTCGTCTCCTCTCCCCCTCCTCCTCTCCTCCTCCTCTCCTCCTCTCCTCCTCCCCCTCTCCTCTCCTCCTCCAGGACCATGAACACTCTTCTCCTCCACGAGCTCCCTCGTTTCAACGGGCTGGCTCTGCAGATGATGTGGAGTCTGCTGGAAACGTTCATGTGTCTGCACAAAGACCTGGCTGGAGACATGGAGCAGCTGTTCCAGAGCTTCGCCCAGCAGGTACACGCATACATATACACACATATACACACACACACACACACACACACACACACACACACACACACACACACACACACACACACACACACACACACACACACACACACACGAAGGTTACACTGACTCACCAATGGCAGTCGACTCTTCCATCACCCAAAATAATCCAGTTAACGTGGAAAACGGGGTAACATTCAAAACTTTGTACATGCTTAGTCCTCTTTTAAAGTTTAGCGCTTTTCTCCTTCATGGCCGCAAATTTGCAGAGTCGGCAAATTGGCTGAAACTGTTAAGGCTGATTTATGGTTCCGCGTTACACCAACGCAGAGCCTACGCCGTAGGGTACGTGGCGACGCGCACGTACGGTGCGCGTCGCCGCGTACCCTTTGCCGTAGATTGCGCCGTACCCTACGGCGTAGGCTCTGCGTCGATTTAACGCAGAGCCATAAATCAGGTTTTACAGCCAATCAGCGCTGGCCAGTGGTGGACAGTAACGGAGTAAATTTACTTGAGTACTGTACTTAAGTACATATCCAGAGGATTTGTACTTTACTTGAGTATTAGATTTCTTTGGTACTTATTACTCTTACTTGAATACATTTCCAAGACAAATATTTTTACTTTTACTCGAGTAAATTTCTAGGAAGGCTGAAAAGTACTCGTTACTTTCAGGTCTGCTCTTTTTTCTTCTTCCCTAAAATCCTATTGGACACAAGCTGTTTTTGTCAAAGGAGGAGACCTATCACAGTGCACGCTCTCCACTGGGATGTACGTAAAGCGGAAATACGTCAAGCCTCCTCAAAACGATACCGCCAAAGTAGCCTGCGTTTGTCAAGACAGAGCCGCAACAAGTCAAGACAGAGCTGCAACAAGTCAAGACAGAGCTGCAACAAGTCAAGACAGAGTCAACAAGTCAAGACAGAGTCAACAAGTCAAGACAGAGTCAACAAGTCAAGACAGAGTCAACAAGTCAAGACAGAGTCAACAAGTCAAGACAGAGTCAACAAGTCAAGACAGAGTCAACAAGTCAAGACAGAGTCAACAAGTCAAGACAGAGCTGCAACAAGTCAAGACAGAGCTGCAACAAGTCAAGACAGAGCTGCAACAAGTCAAGACAGAGCTGCAACAAGTCAAGACAGAGCTGCAACAAGTCAAGACAGAGCTGCAACAAGTCAAGAAAGAGCCGCAACAAGTCAAGACAGAGCTGCAACAAGTCAAGACAGAGTCAACAAGTCAAGACAGAGTCAACAAGTCAAGACAGAGCTGCAACAAGTCAAGACAGAGTCAACAAGTCAAGACAGAGTCAACAAGTCAAGACAGAGCTGCAACAAGTCAAGACAGAGTCAACAAGTCAAGACAGAGTCAACAAGTCAAGACAGAGCTGCAACAATGGCTACGCCTGCGTCAGGAGAAGAAAGACAATCCGCTGAGTCGTCTGAGTCTCATAATGAGCCGGACTCGGAGCAGGGACTTTCACAAAATCCTTGGCCGTATCTTAACTCAATGTTTGAGTTCGACCGGGTAAAAAACGAGGGCACAGACAAAACACAGACATTTATTTTCAAATGTTTATTGTGTCTGCCGAAGCAGAACTACCTCTCTGCTTTCAACAACTCAACATCGAATTCTCAGAAACAAGAGTTAAAAGATCCTTAAATTAATTTAGAAAAAATATAGTAATTTACTGATGTGGAAAATAAGAAATTTACTCTTACTCTTACTCTTACTTTTACTTAAAGTAAATTTAAAAGCATTTACTTTTGGATACTTAAGTACCTTTAAAAGCAAGTACTTTTCTACTCTTACTCGAGTAATATTTTGACTGAGCTACTTTTACTTGTAACGGAGTAAATTTTGACCAGTAGTATTTGTACTCTTACTCAAGTACTGGGGTCGAGTACTCTGTCCACCTCTGACGCTGGCTCTGAGCCCCGATGCGTTCAGGACAGTTGTAAAGTAAGAATTAGCCTACACTGGCCGCACAATGCACATTTTAATAATACTGTTATTGTTATTATTGAAGTCTTTTTGGAAGGGAAAAAAAGAATATTAGACTGATCTGATGATCTTGTACTGGGTTGATATCAGACATTAAGGTAGCAGATAAAAAAAAAAACGAGCGGCAAAATAAGGCGCAAATATTAAAGTTGTAATGTATCTAGTGTTGTCCATCCACACACACACACACACACACACACACACACACACACACACACACACACACACACACACACACACACACACACACGTTCACAACACTTCCAGAACGATGTGGGGAGAGGGGCGACCATTGGAAACCATTTCATACCATTGGCAGAAACGGTAATGCGTGATCTTCTGTATGGAGTATCTTTGTTTCACTCTCTCCATCCGTCTCCTTGCAGCTCCCTCACAGCTCTCTCCCCCCCAGTGCATTCTGGGAGTGGGCCGACTCTGCCGTCCTGGAAGGAGCGAGGAAGCTGCAGACTCTGTGTGAATGTGTGGAGGAAACGCTGAGCTCTCCGGCCGCCCAGGTTGGAATCAGAACGCCGTTGTTTTCTAGCTTTTCTCTGCGTGTTTGACCAAGAATGTTTGATTTATCGTCTCCCTGCGACTCCGAGACGATGTGTGTTCGTCAAGAACAAACAGGTTTCCTAATAGACTGTAAATGACGCCGGTCATTGGGAGGACGGTGTGTTTGAGCAGCTGCTCCTGTTTTCTTCTCATTGAACAAATCTAATCAAGGAGCTGTACATCAGCGGTCGGCAACGCAAAATGTTTTAGAGCCGTATTGGACCAAAAACACAAATATGTCTGGAGCCGCAAAAAATGAAAAGTCTTGTATCAGCCTTAGAATGAAGGCAACACATGCTGCATGTTTCTATATTAGTTAGAACTGGGGGGAGATTTTTTCTTCATTATGCACTTCGAGAAAAAAGTCGAAATGTCGAGAAAAAAGTCAAAATGTCGAGAAAATAGTCAAAATTTCGAGAATAAAGTTGAAATGTCAAGATTAATGTTGAAGTATAATCTTGAGAAAAAAGTCGAAATGGCGAGAAAAAAGTCAAAATGTTGAGAAAAAAGTCGAAAATGTCGAGTGAAAAGTCGAAATGTCGAGAAAAAAGTTGAAATGTCAAGATTAATGTTGAAGTATAATCTTGAGAAAAAAGTCGAAATGTCGAGAAAAAAGTCAAAATGTTGAGAAAAAAGTCAAAATGTCGAGAAAAAAGTCAAAATGTCGAGATTAAAAAGAAAAGGAAAAAGAAAGAGAAAGAAGAAAAAAGAAAAAAAGAAGAAAAAAAGGTCAAAACATTTTTATTTTTTTTTTCACCTTGTCTGCACATATATTAATGATTGATACCATGACGGTAGAAACCAAAGGTCTATATATGTGCATTATTACTATATTTAATATATATACATATATATACACGCATACATATGCGTACACATACATAAATATACACATACAAACCCAGTGATTTTTTTTTTTTTGGGGGGGGGTGACGACATCCACTGCCAATCCAGGAAGCAGGAACACACGGAGACACACGGAGACACACGTCGAGCACTGGAAATCTGCAACAAAAAACCACAAACAAAACACAAAACCGGCACGGAGCCAACCAAAACACGAGCAGCAATCGACCCAAATCTTGAGATCTGATCACAGTCTAAGCTAAACTACCGCTAACTAACCCCAAAAACTACAGAGCAAGTATGCAGGTGAGCAAGCCTGTGTGTGTGTGTGTGTGTGTGTGTGTGTGTGTGTGTGTGTGTGTGTGTGTGTGTGTGTGTGTGTGTGTGTGTGTGTGTGTGTGTGTGTGTGTGTGTGTGTGTGTGTGTGTGTGTGTGTGTGTGTGTGTGTGTGTGTGTGTGTGTGTGTGTGTGTGTGTGTAATAAACCAAACAAAGCTCTACCTGAAGTGTATCTATAGTGGGGGAGGGGGGGGAGCAACCCCGCCACCCGCGAGACCAGAGGCCGACACGGAAGAGCCCGGAACCCAGGCCACCGGCAACCCCACAGAGGGGAGAAGTAGGAGGGAGGCAACCCACCACCTGCGAGGCCGCTTACAGCTTAAGAAAACTCAAATATCCTATCTCAAAAAATTAGAATATTCTGGGAATCTTAAACTGTAAGCCATTATCAGCAATATTAAAATAATAAAAGGCTTGCAATATTTCAGTTGATTTGTAATGAATCCAGAATGAATGGCATTTTTGCATTACAGAAAATAAAGAACTTTATCACAATATTCTAATTTTCTGACACAGTCCTGTATATCTTGATGCCTTAAAAGTGGGTCAAACTTTTTCAAACCAGCTTTGCAGCTTCCACTAATGGCATCTGTAAAAGCGTAGGATAAATAGTGGCACCTTGCATTGTTTGAGGTTTAAAAATATCCGGCGGGTAAATGTCAGCAGCAGCAGCTGCGTCAGGTCAGTCATCACGGTGTTACGGCTCATTAACGCTGGAGAATGTGCTTCTTCTGGTTCCACAACCTTCTGCGCTGTTTCCGCTCACGTTCAGTATCGGGAAACGAGTTTGATCGAGCTGGAATCAGCGGGATCATTGTGTCATTATTATTATATTATCTATGTGTGCGTGATTTTTCCTTTCCTGGCGGCAGACGTGGCTTCATGTTCCGAGTTTTTGGCCACTAGTATTATTATATACCTTATATAAACCTTATATGTTTGCTCTGATAAGTTTTTCACTCACTAAATTAACACTTTGGTCACTTTTTGTCCTTCCTTTTATATACTTTTAACCTTCATTAAGTCTTTTTGTAAGAAAATATCTCATTGTATTTTGCTGTATTTCTATTATATTCTTTCATGTGTGTTTCTTTCTGTCAGTTTCTGAGCCCATCCTCTCCTCTCCTCTTCGTCTCCTCTCCCCTTCTCCTCCTCCCCTCCTTTCCTCATCTCCTCATCTTCTCCTCCTCGCCTCCTTTCCTCATCTCCTCGTTTCCTCCTCTCCTTGTCTCCTCCTCCCCTCTTCTCCTTCTTTCCTCATCTCCTCTCGTCTCCTCCTCTCCTCGTTTCCTCCTCTCCTTCTTTCCCCCTCTCCTCCTCCCCTCATCTCCTCATCGCCTCCTCCTCGTCTCCTCCTCCCCTTCTTTCCTCGTCTCCTCCTTCCTCCTCCCCTCCTCTCCTCCTCTCCTTCTTTCCTCATGTCCCCCTCTCCTCATCTCCTCATTTCCTCCTCTCCTCGCCTCTTCTCTTCCTTTCCTCATCTGCCCCCCTCCTCCTCATCTCATCTCCTCATCTCCTCTCCCCCTCTCCTCTCCTCCTCCTTTCGTATTATATCCTTTTAACCTTCATTAAGTCATTAACTGAACTCTTTATACCACTTTATTGCCACAAATTGTTGCAGTATTGTTGTCTGTTCTTATGTATTGTTTTTATTGTTTGCTTTTGTTGCACCGTGGATGAGAGGGAAACGGAATTTCATCACTGACAGATGTTTGGTGTGACAAATAAAGTAACCTTGAACCTTGAACCTTTTAGTAACACTTCTTCCCTGTGTGTTTCAGCCTCTGAGTCCGTCCTCTCCTCCTCTCCTCTCCTCTCCTCTCCTCTCCTCTCCTCTCCTCCTCTCCTCCTCTCCTCTCCTCTAACACTTCTCTCCTGTCTTTTCTCCTCCAGCCTCTGAGTCCGTCCTCTCCTCTCCTCCTCTCCTCTCATCTTCTCCTCTCCTCTCCTCTCTTCTCCCCCTCTCCTCTCATCTCCTCTCCTCCTCTCCTCTCTTCTAACACTTCTTCCCTGTGTTTCTCCTCCAGCCCCTAAGCCCGTCCTCCCAGCGGCGGCTGCAGCAGCTGACGGATAAACACGGTTCTGGGAAGATCTTCCAGGTGGTGAGCTCGGTGGTGGGGAGTCGAGATCTGGACCTGAACGTGTCCAAGGGAGAACTGGTGGCCGTCGTTAGTGAGGCCGACACCAGGGGGGACAAGAGGAGGTGGCTGGTGGACGCGGGAGGTGAGGACCGCTGTCCACAACACTAACATCTATATATACTGTATATAACACTTACCATCATAGTCTCAAGAGACAAGAGGAGGTGGCTGGTGGACGCAGGGGGTGAGGACCGCCGTACAGAACACTAACATTTATATATATATATATATATATGTGTATATAACACTTACCATCACAGTCTCAACACTAACATCTTACCATCATAGTCTCAACAGAGCTGCACGAAAACTTTAGATTCATGGAAAACAAGAAACGTTAGTGATTTTGATTGATTGAAATTCTTTATTCAGTCACATCACTCTACAAACATTGAACAAAAACATTATTGAAAAATAGTGACTGAAAAGGCAGAAGCAAAGTGCTGATATTAATGCCTGTCCTACAATAGCAAAACTAAACCAGAAAAACCAGAAAAGTTGGACCAATAAGGTTTACATATATAATAGTAAAGACATTTTATATATATATATATATATATATATATATATATATATATATATATATATATATATATATATATATATATATATATATATATATATATATTTATATATAATATCAAAGAACAGCAGCAAACAGAAATAAATATTAAACTTTGTAGCTTTAAAAGATTGCTTTACAAATCTTTTTTTTATAAACTGATAATGAGCTGCACATTTGTAAATCTAGGTCATTCCATAATTTAACTTCCACAACAGATATAAACGTCTCCTTTTTGTCTCTTTCATAGCTTTTTGTACAACAAATTTACAAACATCACGCAAATTATATTTTGACTCATGTATTGAGAAAAACCGCCGTACACAGACAGGGAGTAACTTTAATTTAGCTTTATACATTATTTGCATTGTCTTTATAATATACCAAATCATAACATTTCATAACATGGGATTTTATAAACAATGGATTTGTATGTTCATAGTTTCCCACCCTATTAATAAAACGTGTGCCTCGTTTTGTAAGAGGACTATTGCATTTACTGTTTACCGGCTATTTTTACTGTTTAGATTGACTTTAAGGGGAGAAAATAAAGATTACGATGATGAAAATGTACAGTGTGAGAATAATCTCCTGCCCAGTGCTGCCATCTAGTGGTCATGTGTGGGTGTTACATGAAGCTGGAGCCCAGATTGAGCTCTAGGGTCCAGAACTGACCTCTGACCCCTTAACCCTGTACTGTCTTTGGGTCAAAATGACCCAATTCTTCTATCCTTCTTTCCTCCTGCCATGCTCTCCCTTTCCTACTTCCTTCCTTCTTTCCTTCTTTTCTCCTTTCTTCCTTACTTCCTTCTTTCCTTCCTTCCTTCTTTTCTCCTTTCCCCTTCCCTTGACCCAAAAACAGCACAAGGGTTAAAAGGTCTCATTTAAAATGATACCAAAGACAATATTGAGAAACATTGACAGAAATCCTGTACATGAGTCTAAACCAGGATATGCAGCAGCTAACTAACTAACTAACTAACTAACTAACTAACTAACTAACTAACTAACTAACTAACTAACTAACTAACTAACTCTAAAATGTAATTTTCTGAAGGGGGTTTTAACTTCATCAGCTGATAATTATGATCCAGCTGCCACTCAGGAAGGTTATCATACCAGAATAGCTGCAACCCACACATTTAATAACCTTCCCGTTGTCATGGTTACTCATCATAACAGTCCAGGGGCCAGAGCCCAAAATTTCACTGGTCAGAACCACTCAAGGTGACAAAACTTACTTATAATTTTTAAAAATATCCATGTCTGTAGATGATATTCTGGTATGATAACCTTCCTGAGTGGCAGCTGGATCAGAGTTATCAGCTCATGAAGTTCAGAAAATTACATTTTAGCTGCTGCTGCATATCCTGGTTTAGACTCATGTTCAGGAAATCTGTCAATGTTTCACTATATTGTCTTTGGTTTCATTTTAAAGGGAACCTTTAAACCATTCATTCAAGCTAAGATGTGATACATTTCCTGGATCCTTATGGTCCTGTGAGTATTCCAGTTTTTGTATTTTGTGTCTCTGTTGTTCCTAGATGACACAGGGATAAAAGATAGTATATCATTTAGGCGAAAATTGTGTAAAAATGTGTGTTGTTTCTAGTTTAAAGAGCTGCAGTGACCTCTATGTTGGTCAGAAAGATTCACATCTTAGCTTGAATTAATGCTTAAAATGATACCAAACACAATATAGTGAAACATTGACAGATTTCCTGAACATGAGTCTAAACCAGGATATGCAGCAACATCTAAAATGTAATTTTCTGAACTTCATGAGCTGATAACTCTGATCCAGCTGCCACTCAGGAAGGTTATCAGACCAGAATATCATCTACAGATATGGATATTTTCAAAGATTATAAGCAGGTTTTGTCACCTTGAGTGGTGCTGATATCTGGTCTGGAACATGGACTAAAACAGTCAGAGTTACAAGCAGAAAATTGGAGGAACTACTGTATAACGTGGGTGAAACTGTGTCTGTGTCCAGGAAAGAGAGGCTACGTTCCCTCCTCAAAGCTGGTCCGTTACCACACGGCGGCGGAGGACCCGCCCCCGTCTCCGCACCTGACCGTCCCGCTGGACGTGACTGGAATGAGAAGACACTCGTACACCCCCGAGAGCCAGCCGCCCCGCGTCGTGAGCCAGCCGTGCTTCCAGGTAAATCACCCCCACTGTGATTCATAAGCCCAACAACATCTGCCGTAACAACAAACCCAAGGAGCCCTGCGCCGCGACGACACTAAATCATCTGTACACCAAACACACAAACGGCAGCCTGGATGGTGTTATTTTTTATGGTATAATACACACAGAGAACTGATTTCAGATTCAGGTGCAGTATTTATATACAGGACTGTCTCAGAAAACTAGAATATTGTGATAAAGTTCTTTATTTTCTGTAATGCAATTAAAAAAACAAAAATCAACTGAAATATTGCAAGCCTTTTATTATTTTAATATTGCTGATTATGGTTTACAGTTTAAGATTAAGATTCTCAGAATATTCTAATTTTTTGAGATAGGATATTTGAGTTTTCTTAAACTGTAAGCCATAATCAGCAATATTAAAATAATAAAAGGCTTGCAATATTTCAGTTGATTTGTAATGAATCCAGAATTTATGACATTTTTGCATTACAGAAAATAAAGGTCTTTATCACAATATTCAAATTTTCTGAGACAGTCCTGTATGTAGAAACTATCTTTGTTACAACGCCTCATTAGAGAGAAAAAAATCCATAATAGTCATATACATAAAAAAATAGACACAATTCAAATAAAAAGTCAAACTAAAATAGTAAGATCGTGTACAAAACCGTTAGTACACGTGATATCTACGGTTGGCGAGACCCGCCATTGCTGAAAATAAAAGTAATGCTGCAAACAGAAACAAACGCCTCTGCAAATAAAATAAACGCTGCAAACAAAAAGAAATGCTGCTGCAAATAAAAGAAACGCTGCAAACAAAAAGAAATGCTGCTGCAAATAAAAGAAACGCTGCAAATATAAAGAAACCCCGCTGCAAATAAAATAAAAAAAACGACGCAAACAAAAAGCCAGAGCGGAAGTGAATTACCGGGGACTATTTTTGCTGATGCACCGGTGTTTTTTACGTGAGAGGAGAAGAAGAAGACGAAGAGGACGTAAGTGAAAAGGAAGAAATAAGAAAAGCGAGGAATAAGAATAAGAATAATAATAATACATTTTATTTATATAGCGCTTTTCAGGGCACTCAAAGACGCTTTACATTATAACAAAACACATAATACAAATTACAATACACAGGACAGTACATAAGGACACAACAAGACAAAGGACATTAATCACACATTAAAAGCTGCTCTGTAAAGGTGAGTTTTGAGATGGGATTTGAATGCTGGGAGGTCTGTACAGTCACGGATGTTTTTGGGGAGGGAGTTCCAGAGGGTGGGAGCAGCGATGGAGAAGGCTCTATCACCCCAGGTCCAACGAACGAGAAAATAAGTGAAATGGTTCGTGTTCAACGTCGCTACGTGTAATTTTTTTCGTCTTCTTCTTCTCCTCTCACATAAAAAACACCGGTGCATCAGCAAAAATAGTCCCCGGTAATTCACTTCTGTTGTGGCTTTTTTATTTGCATGTTTTTTTTTAATTTGCAGCGGCATTTATTATTTTGTTTGCAGCAGAGTTTCTTTATATTTGCAGCATTTCTTTTATTTGCAAAGCGTTTCTTTTATTTGCAGCGTTTCTTTAATTTGCAGAGGCGTTTGTTTCTGTTTGCAACGTTACTTTTATTTTCAGCAATGGCGGGTCTCGGCCACCGTAGATATCTCTTCTGTAATGAGGCTTCACTTCATGCTTATTGCTCGTGTGATTGGTATTCGTGGAGATAAAAGCAGGTTTATCGAATGAACAAGTTTCAGCAGGAGGAGCTGCGACCGTTTCCGCTGTCCCAGCATGCAACAGCACAGAGGACTGGTCTCACACTTTATTACCCGTTATTCACGCAGGTCTGTGGTGGCCCAGTCCGACTCAACCACAGCCAGCAGGCGCTTTCTCTGCCGCGGTGGTCGGCAACCCGCGGCTCCAGAGCCGCATGAGGCTCTTTAGCGCCGCCCTGGTGGCGCCTGGAACTTTAAAACAAATGTATGACCTTTTTTTTCCTTTTTTTCTTCTTTTTTTCTTTTTTTTCTTTTTTTTTTCCTTTTTTTCTTCTTTTTTCTTTTTTTTCTTTTTTTCCTTTTTTTTTCTTCCTTTTTCCTTTTTTAATCTTGACATTTCAACTTTTTTTTCGAAATTTCAACTTTTTTCTCGACATTTTGATTTTCTCAACTTTTCAACTTTTTCTCAACATTTCGACTTTTTTCTCGACATTTCAACTTTTTTCTCAACATTTCGACTTTTTTCTCGACATTTCGACTTTTTTCTCGACATTTAGATTTTCTTTTTTCCTCTTTTTTTTTCCTTTTTTCTCCTTTTTTCTTTTTTTCTTCTTTTTTCTTACTTTTTCCTTTTCTTTTTAATCTCGACATTTCGACTTTTTTCTCAACTTTTCTACTTTTTTCTCAACTTCTCGACTTTTTTCTCAACATTTCGACTTTTTTCTCAACATTTCGACTTTTTTCTCAAAGTGCATAATGAAAAAAAAATCTTCCCCCAGTTATAACTAATATAGAAACATGCAGCATGTGTTGTCTTCATTCTAAGGCTTAAACAAGACTTTTCATTTTTTGCGGCTCCAGACATATTAGTTTTTTGTGTTTTTGGTCCAATATGGCTCTAAAACATTTTGCTCCACCACTCCATCACAAGACCTCCGAGGGCGTCTTAAATCAGGGTGTTTCTCCACCTCAGGCCGCATCCGCGGGTTGAAAATGATCCGGTATCGGAGCCTGAAACCGTGTCGCATCTTCTAAATTAAATGTTTCAGACGCCGTATAAATTGTCCAAACGGCTGAGTGATCGATGGGGCAGGAAGCATCAATCTGCCACCGGTTTTACTAGGAACCCCGCCTTTGTGAGGGCCAGAACAAGTCTGTGTTTTGCTTTATACTCTCACCTGCAACCGTCGTCAGGCGGGACCTGGGGCGAGGGTTAATGACATAGTTTTAGTTATACTAGTACAGTAAGAGTGCGTTATTCAGCCGGCGTTCCCTCGGTGATCGAGAGCGGTGTGTGTGCGTTATTATTAATGGAAAGGTCCATAATTAGCCGTTTAACCTTGTAAGTTGGTTACCGTGTGAAGGGTTGCACTTTAATTTATGCGACGCGGCGCTGCGGGCTGAGATAAAGCTCGTCCATCTGTGCGTGCATGTGTGTGTGAGGGTGTGTGTGTGTGTGTGTGTGTGTGACGGCGTGTTGCTGATTGATTTACATTTGCGACCATGTGAGTGTGATGGGGACGGGTTCAGGGCCAGTAAATTTGTGATGCTTTATGAGTGCGTATATGAGAGATTTAGGTGAGTGTTTGCGTGTGCGGGTCTTTGTATTACTCTGCTGTGTGTGTGTGTGTGTGTGTGTGTGTGTGTGTGTGTGTGTGTGTGTGTGTGTGTGTGTGTGAGACAGAGATATGCCACTGCTGTTAAAATGAGCGATTGCTCCAGTGACCTTATACGGGCGGTTCTCCCTCCCCCTCCCTCCATCCATCCTCCGTGACCCTGAGTCTGCTCGTACTCCAACATAAACACCCGTCCTGCCCCGTCGTTGTGGAGGAAACACAAACCTTCCTCTAACGCAGAAACTGCAGCAGGAAGCTCTTCTGTTTGTGGCAGAGGAGAAAAAAGGGGGAAGACTTGCTGTTGGGCTTTTCAGTTAAAGAAAATCTGTTCACATCTTTCAACACTGAGCTGCTAATGAAGTTGGTAAAAATGACAAGATGTTGCAGAGTTGAGGGAATAACCTGGGAATACTGCTCCTTATAGGTGGATGCATGACTGAATTTGCTCTAACTATACTATATATACTGTATATGTGTGTGTATGTATATATATATATATATATATATATATATATATATATATATATATATATATATATATATACTGTACAGACCAAAAGTTTGGACACACTTCCCCAATGCAATTACAAAAACAAAAATGTCATACATTCTGGATTCATTACAAATCAACTGAAATATTGCAAGCCTTTTATTATTTTAATATCCTATCTAAAAAAAAATAGAATATTTTGGGAATCTTAATCTTAAACTGTAAATCATAATCAGCTGTGCTCACTGCTCAGCACCGTGGAGCTCCATTGTGCTTGTCACAAATGAGAGCAGGTTTACCTGAGCACCTGTGATGGACGTGAAAGGGTGGAGTACGGCAGCATTTCCATGGAGGGACCAACAGATTTTTTTTTTCATTATGCACTTCGAGAAAAAAGTCGAAATATTGAGAAAAAAGTCGAAATGTTGAGATTAAAAAGGAAAGGAAAAAGGAAGAAAAAAAGAGGAAAAAAAGGAAAAAAGACAAAATAAAGGAAAAAAAGAAGAAAAAAGAAGAGAAAAAATAAGAAAAAAAGAATGAAAAAAAAGAATGAAAAAAGGAAAGAAAAAAAGGGAAAAAAAGGTCAAACATTTTTGAAAAAGCTCCAGGAGCCACTAGGGCAGCGCTAAAGAGCCGCGGGTTGCTGCTCCCTGGTTTATACAGTTTTGGGGGGACATCCCATCCGTTGTCTCATTAGGAGCCGCGACGTTGTCAAACATGCACACAAGCACGTAGGGGCCACACAAGATATTGAAAAGAATTTTAAGTTGCAGAAATTGAATTAAGGCAAAATGGACTAGCCTTCCACATCATGTTTTCACTTTGATTTTTGGGGAGTCTATATACTGGGCCCTCTGTAGGCTGAAAACTTTTATTTCCATCAAAACATGTGGCATCCTTTTGTTCCTGAGACATTAAACTGTCCACATCAGTATAGATATCCAACATTCTTTTTCTCACCATTGAAATCTGATGCGTTTTCAAAGTTTCCTTTAATCCTTTTAAGGCTTAATTCTTTAACACCGAGGCCAGATTGGAGAACCATCGTCTCTGCGGAAAAAAAGAAACCCATTTTTATCTCTTCCCGTAACTGATCTCAGGTTCTTGCTGTGTCGCTGTTGGTTTTTGTTTTAACGCAGAGTAAAACACCTGAAAGTGTCATATCTGGGAATGTGCACGCAGAGCTGGTAAATGGTGACAGAACACGTCGCTATGGCAACATGGAAAAAGTCAGTGAAGCGTGCTGTATTTGGATGTATTTATGGTGCTTTTCCACACGTAAACATGATATTCTTGTGATTCCTGACTGGACAGCTTAAAGGAAATCAAGTAAGAGTATGGGGAGAATGAATAATGTGACAGGTAGTGAAATGCAGAAAGTAATATAACAAATACAGCTCGACTCAGATCAGGACGCTCGGAATCAATGGAGCTAACGGCATTTTTCTGTGTTATCAATATTCACTTGCCGTGTTAAATTGTGTCCATCAGTTACCGACTGTTACTCCACCACGTTTTCCTCGTGGTCTGCGCAGTACTCGAGTTGTAAAAAGAATCAGGGGGGATGGTGGATTTTATCATATGGGGACAGATAATTTGTGCTGATTACAAATAATATAATATATTACAAATAATAGCAGTGACCAAAACAGCTGCAGAAATACTGCAGGAATGACATAGCAGCAGTTAAATGCAGCCTTCTGTAAGCTTTAAATATCCACTGGGCTTACATCAAATACATCAAAACACAACAATAAAAAACACTTTTCTGAACTTATCAATATGACTCTGTCCTTCACAGGATAAGTAACATGGATCACTGTAAAAACTCACAATCTTAACAAGAATATTTGTCTTATTTCTAGTTAAAATGTCTCATTTTAGTAAAAAAAAATCTCATTTCACTTAAAACAAGACTCATCACTGGAAAAAACAAAAAAATTTTCACCTGTTTCAAGTAGATTTTCACTTGAAATAAGTAGAAAAATCTGCCAGTGGAACAAGATTTCTTTGCTTGTAATGAGAAGATAAATCTTGTTCCACTGGCAGATTTTTCTACTTATTTCAAGTGAAAATTTACTTGAAACAGGTGAAAATTGTCAAATAACATGTTATTTTTCTGGTAATGACTCTTGTTTTAAGTGAAATTAGATTTTTTTTTACAAAAAATGAGACCTTTTAACTAGAAATAACACAAATATTCTTTAAGATTTTGAGTTTTTGCAGTGGTATCGCGTCAGGCAGCCAATCAGCACAGAGCCTCATTATCATAGCCCCGCCCACTCAGAATCCTGCATAGATAATGAGGTTAGAGAATGGGAAGATAAAGACATGGCTCAGAGGCTGAATTTCTAATTTATTTAGCAAAAACAATCAAAAGCTTCTTTTTAAGACATTCAAGGCCAAGACAAGATTTTTTTGCTTCTAATGAGAAGATAAATCTTGTCCCACTGGCAGATTTTCCTACTAATTTCAAGTGAAAATCTACTTGAAACAGGTGAAAATTGTCAAATAAGTTATTTTTCTGATGTTATTTTTCTGGTGATGACTCTAAATGTTGAAATAGCAGTAAAACCACATTCATTGATGAAATTACATAAGGGATGGAAAGGAGGGATGGCAGTTTTACAGGGGGGATGATTTGGACCGTTTTTATTTCAGGGGGGGATGATTTTGACCGTTTTTATTTCAGGGGGGGGTGATTTGGTCCGTTTTTATTTCAGGGGGGGGATGCCATCCCCCCTCATCCCCCCTCAACTCCAGTACTGGGTCTGCGTCACTCAACCTTTCATATTTCCATCAGAAGCTGCTCACCCTTCGGCCGACGGCAGTCGTCACCTTGGTTTCTGCTCCTGCCTGTCGCCACCTGGCTAAATGCTAATGAAATGCTAATATGTGCAGAGCGTGGGTGCGGCGCCGATGCCGTAGTGGAGAGGTGAGCCGAGGTGAAGGCTCTGTTAATGACACCGGGCGAGCAGCAAGTTTAGCACCGCTCAAGTACTCTGTCATTCCAGCACACGGCTCATTAGGAAGCCTTCGTCCTGCAGGCGTGAGCGCGGTGCGAGAGAACGGGATTCATCATCACATTGATGGAGGATTGAACCTTTTCAGAAAACACTGCATTGACTTCTTGTTGAGAATGTATGTTTGCAGTTTTAGGGCCAATCCCAATACACCCCCTACTTTCTACCACTAGCCCTAAAAATGAAGCCACAAATTTTAGGGCCCTTGTAATCTTCCCTTGTAACTACTCCTACTTTTCAGCACCACCCTTAAATTTTGCTTGCTCCGTCACTGCGTGGTTTACGTTCGGGTACGTAAGCGACTGCGTAGTTACGTTTGCACAAACGTCACACCATATCAGGAAGCCCAGAGATAAAAGCTGTTTTAATTTCAGCTGTAGCGCTGTTAATATGCCACTTTATTAAGTTTTAATATTTTTTCAGGTGTAAAAGTAACCGTTAAGATCCCCAACCTGGGCTCAGTTTATCCAAATAACGCCTGTTAAGAAATTTTACCTGATGTTTTCGGGATGAGAAGAGCCTGCTGGCGATTTATGGTTCCGCGTTAAATCGACGCAGAGCCTACGGCGTAGGGTCAGTGTACGGCGCGTAACCTACGCCGTAGGCTCTGCGTTGGTGTAACGCGGAACCATAAATCAGCCTTTATTCTGGCGAGGTCTGAAAAGACTTCGCAACAACGACCAAGCGAGTGATTAAGTACATCCACTGAGTGAATATTATGAAAGTAAAATATATATTTCTCGCTAGAAACTCATTTTTATGCAGAAACTAACTCAAAATATTGATTTTATTCACTAAAAAATAAGAAATGTCCGCCATGTTTTTTTTTTAAAATTCAGTCTGCAAATGATGATGTAAAGCATTCTGGGAAATTTCATACACACTAGCCCTTGTTATGTCCACTAGCCCTCGTTATTCAATTCAATTCAATTCAATTTTATTTATATAGCGTCTAATACAACAGAGTTGTCTCTAGACGCTTTCCAGAGACCCATACCCAGAACATAAACCCCCGAGCAGTTATTACATAAACAATGGCAGGTAAAAACTCCCATAGTGGGAGAAAAACCTTAAGCCAAACAGTGGCAAGAAAAACTCTCCTTTAGGAGGAAGAAACCTTGAGCAGGACCTGGATCATAAGGGGGGACCCTCCTGCCGAGGGCCAGACTGGGGTCAGGGACGGCAGCAGCACAGCAGGCAGGTGGAAGCAGCAACGGGATGACCGGGGGTGGGGACCGCAGGCCGGCACGCAGCTCCCGAAGCTCCGGCCCAATCAGCAAGTCCCAGGTTGGGGTGCAGGGTCGGGAAAAGACTTATGTCCACTAGCCCTCGTTATGTCCACTAGCCCTCGTTATGTCCACTAGCCCTCGTTATGTCCACTAGCCCTCGTTATGTCCACTAGCCCTAGATCAGGGGTCGGCAACCCGCGGCTCTAGAGCCGCATGCGGCTCTTTAGCGACTGCCCTAGTGGCTTGGCTTATACAAGACTTTTCATTCTTTGCGGCTCCAGACATATTTGTTTTTTGTGTTTTTGGTCCAATATGGCTCTAAAACATTTTGGGTTGCCGACCCCTATCCTAGATGAAAAGAGGAATTGGGACACCACTACCCTCACAGGAACGCGCAAAATTTAGGGGTAGGGATGAAAAGTAGGACTAGGGGGGGATTGGGACTGGGCCTTAGCTTCTGCAAAGCTTTACATCCGCTCACTTTTCTCTGCCTCATCCTTTGTTTGAGGATAAAAGCTGCTTCAGTTGTTGATGCAGCTTTTGCTGGTTGGTTTTTCCAAAACACCTCGGCTGCAGTCCATCCTTACTCTCTGTGTGTGAAGTTATACATCATGAATACATCCTGAATACATCCTGAATACATCCAAAGCGCTCGTCATTTAATTTTTGCAAACTGTCAGTACTTTCCGCCGTCCTTGATTCCCAACAGTTTGCCAGCCCGACTCATTCGCTTCATGAAAGTTCTCTTTTGTGAAGGAAGCAGACTAGTTAATCTAAGGCTGACCGGGCTACTCGGGAGGATCACTGTATGTGTCTTATCTTCTTCTATCTTATCTTATCTTATCTTATCTTATCTTATCCATCCTGCAAACGACCGCTGAAAACAGAAAAGTATTTTTGAAAGTCCGTCCCGTTTTATTTCATTCACTATCAAAACAAATGCAGCGACGGGGACAGGAGTTTTCCGGCAGTACGCGCTGGTGCTCATGGGAAATGTAGTTCTTTCTGGTAAAGCACTACCGCTTTTGTCCAAAGCAGCCAAACTCAACAAAAGCTGAAAGTTACATTGTGCTGCTGTAATGCCCGCAGGAGTTTAACGACTGCTACTTTTGTGTCTTCCAGGTGATGGCCGCCTACGACTTCACTGCGAGAGGAAACCATGAGGTTTCTGTCCGGGCCGGGGAACCCGTCCGTGTCCTGGAGCCGCACGACAAACGAGGGAACCCCGAGTGGAGCCTGGTGGAGAGCCGGGGCGGCCAGAGAGGCTACGTGCCCTCCAACTACCTGGCCATCACGCCCACGGGGCCGGCGCCGGCCGCCGGCTTCTACCCCTACCGCTAAAACTACAAACACCAGATTATCAGCATCTGAAGTCCAGACAGTAATATTTATTAACGACGCTGCAGCTGCTTTTGCAAAGGAAAAGCCGACACGACGCTGAGCTTTAATGATCTTTGTTGCCAGAGTCGTAAGCGCGTTTTCAGAGCAGGTGACGCCACTGTGTGTGCTCACGCTCACGTCTGCTGGGTTTAACAACTGGAACTTTAACATTTATCTTTGCAGCTTTTCCTAAAAAGACCCCTTTTTGGTGCAATTAGGTACATTCGCATTGAGCTTTTTTGTATCTATATTTGAAAGAAAAAAAAAAATCAATCAACTAATCTTTTGTACTCACAAATCAGAAAAGATTCCAGAGATGAAATGACGATGACCCGGATTTAAGATAATTTTCTGGCTTTTTTCACTCAAGATGCCAAACCCGACTGAATGTCGTTTGGCTTTAGCTTTTTTTTTTTAATGGTAGAAAATGACAAATGAATAAATAGCAGGAGCGTGTGCAATATACAACACTGATACATCTGTTTTGGTGGGTGATCTGTGACATACGTGACAACCCAGTCTCATCTGGAGCCACATTTCTTCCAGATATCCAGAACATAGAGGTCGTAGCCATTCCAGGTTTGGTGCAAAACCGTAAGCGATATTTCTGAAACTATGAAATTACTTTCTGTCAAATAGGTCAGTTATGCCATAAGTACGGTGGCCGACGAGGGCCAAACGCGCTGCAAAGGCCTAAAGTACAGAAACAATTCAAATTCACAAACTCAAAACGAGGTACAAAAAGAGGAACGTGGTGCAAATGAAAAAAACCTGCTGCAAAAAACAAAGACAAATGCAGCATCATCAAACGCTGCAAATAGAGAAACGATGCAAAGCACAAAACGATATAAAACAAGAAACCATCTTCAAAAGAAAAACGCTTCATAACCGGTCACTACAAGCGGAAGTGCTGGAAGTGACTGTAACGTTAAAATATAATAAAGACACGTCTCGTAATGTACAACGTTGTACAGTGATATAAACATTGTTTATAAATATAGTCAGATAAAAATCACATTACCGTTCCCGCTGTGTGTTTAAACCATGGATGTAAACACTGTGGTTCAGTCAGCAGCGCCCCCTGCAGGTTTGGAGCACTTCCGGTTGTAGTGACCGGTTATGAAGTGTTTTTCTTTTGAAGATGGTTTCTTGTATACTTAAAACACAAAATGTAGAAATCTGGACTGAAAATGAACATATATATTACATTATTTATTAAGTATTACATTATCAGTTTTGGAAGAAAAAAAAAAGACCCACCTGAAAATGTAATAAATTCCCAATAATGTAATAAGGTATTACATTATCGATAAAAATGTTATTACAATATCAGTCCAGATATTTTATTACATTATTGGTGAAGTTATTAGATTATTGGGTTTTATTACATCTTCGATTGAGTTAAGTGCAAATTTTATTACATTTTCTGGCGTTATTACATTTTCAGGAAATTATTACATTATAGGAAATTATTACATTATAGGAGATTATTACATTATAGGAGATTATTACATTATAGGAGATTATTACATTATAGGGTGCTACAAGCCAGCTGAGCGCTTCCGGTTGTAGTGACCGGTTATGAAGCGTTTTTCTTTTGAAGATGGTTTCTTGTTTTATATCGTTTTGTGCTTTGCATCGTTTCTCTATTTGCAGTGTTTGATGATGCTGCATTTGTCTTTGTTTTTTGCAGCACGTTTTTTCATTTGCACCACGTTCCTCTTTTTGTATCTCGTTTTGAGTTTGTGAATTTGAATCGTTTCTGTACTTGAAGCCGTTTTCCTTAATTGAGACGCATTAGGCCCTTGCAGTGCGTTTGGCCCTCGTCGGCCACCGTGATGTCTGCGAGGAGACAGGTTCCTCACAGGAGGAGCTGGTAAAGTCTGAGGGATTCCTCCAGACCACGATCTCAAAGAAAAGCAGTCGATTTAAAACTTAAGAAAGAAAAAGTAAGGACACTTTGATGAGTGAGGCAATAACTCGTCTCCATCTCGCTGAAGGGAGCTGGTTGCTATGGAAACGAGAACGTGACTCTTGTTGATGCATGGTGATCTGCGGATTCAAAAATATGAATTACCAGAATATATAAAACAATTACTCCTTTTTTGTAACACACGGAAGTTCTGGCACATCTTTTATTCCCAGTTTCAATTTAACAATCAAAGGTAGTGGAAATGTCACAATAAGAGCGCAGGAATTGTAAAATGTTAACCTTTACCGGCTTTTGTTATTCCGTCAGGCCCCGTTAACACGACCCCATATCATCTTGATACCATTTTAATTTACATTTTGTTTCCCGTTCGCTAGCCTTAACCAGTTTTTCTTTTTTTTTTCCCAGTAAAATGTCGTGGAGAGTTTGAATTGTGAACCTGATAGATTTAAACTCTGTTATCCGTCACAACAGTCATCAGGTTTACAGGACTGTCTCAGAAAATTAGAATAGTGTGATAAAGTTCTTTATTTTCTGTAATGCTAAGAAAACTCAAATAACCTATCTCAAAAAATTAGAATATTCTGGGAATCTTAATCTTAAACTGTAAACCATGATCAGCAATATTAAAATAATAAAAGGCTTGCAATATTTCAGTTGATTTGTAGTGAATCCAGAATGTATGACATTTTTGCATTACAGAAAATAAAGAACTTTATCACAATATTCTAATTTTCTGAGACAGTCCTGTATGTTCGACTTTTACTTAAGTTTAATAAAATACAAAATCTAGTCGTGTCAGGATTTTAAAAAGCAGACGTTGGCATGCAAAGGTTTTGTAGGAAGTAAGTAATACTTTATTACATCTCCGATGACGTTTCATCATTAACAGGATAAACCAAAGAGAGTGAACTAGTAAAAACAATCACAAAACAAAACAGTAGTACGACTAATTTAACACATTAGCAGCAAATTCTGATTGTAAAAAGTGAAGCTTTGCCGATCAAAGATGGTGCTTGAATGTATTTTAATCAGTTGATGAGCCTTTATTGTGAAGGAGCTGGAGCCGGCGGCTCGGCGGTGCCTTGCTCGTAGGCCCTAAGGAAGTGTTAGAGGTTTGCTCAGATTATCAACGGAAGGACAATCGTGACGTTAGACTGAAACATCTTTAGGGTTTTTGTCACAAAGCCCCAGAACCTGGTCTGAGTGGAGAGAGGTTATTGTGTAACCTTGACTAATTTCCCATGATCCTCAGCACGAGGCAGAAATCTGAAAGTGGGAAAGGTTGGCAGCGTGTTCTCGTGTGTGTGTGTGTGTGTGTGTGTGTGTGTGTGTGTGTAGAAGTCTCCTCCTCCCCACCTGGAAGCAGAGCTGTCTTCATCTCAGACTGTGTAAAGTGTTGTAAATGTAAAAAATAGGTCGTGCAGCAGAGAGATGGAGCGAGGGAGGGGGAGTGGGGGGTGTAAAGACGGGAAGAAATTCATTGTGGGAGAAGATCTAGTAAAGGAGTTATCCTCTTAGGCCCCGTTTCCACGTAGCAAAAACGGTGGTGTTTTCATGCGTTTTGGCCGTTCGTTTACACGAAAACGAAGCTCCAAGTCTCCAAAAACCATCATTTCTGAAAACTCCGGCCAAAGTGGAGATTTTTAAAAACTCAGTTTTCACGTTTGCTTGTAAACGGAGGGATACGGACATTTAGGCTTCAGAACGTCACATTATGCAACAGAAACATCACCAGCGTCATGAGTGACACCTGTGGTTACAATTAGTTTGTAACCGTCAATATTTTCTTGTATTTTATCTGTTTTATATTCTAAAGTCACACTTAAAAGTAACTCCACTTCTCTGTCACTCCAAACGAAAGACTCTCGTTCCGTCTTGGAAGTAATTGGCAGTCCAGACTGATTTATGGTTCTGCGTTACACCAACGCAGAGTCTACGGCGTAGGGTAGTCAACGCCGTCAATTTAACGCAGAACCATATTATTCAGGCTTCACGCGTGTCATTTGTTGATGTTTTTTTCCAGGATTCTGATTGGCTAGCATGACTTTATCTTCTCGTTACACTGCCCCCTGCAGGTTTGGACGCTCATAGCACCTTAACAGATATTTATGCGGGTTCGTGTAAACGAGGATATTTTTCAAAACGTAGAGGGGGAGATATCCGTTTTTGTAATTACCCGGCTATGTGGAAACGTGGCCTTAGTTTGAATCTGTTTCTCGTCCTTCATCTTCATCATCCATAAGTGGATTTGAATGCACTTTTTTTATAAACATACTTCCATCCCAGTGTTTATAGTGTAAGGCTGGTGTTGAGTTAAGCCTTACTTGATTAAATTAATCATTTTCGGGTCGTGAGTAAGTGCAAAAGAACGGGGACAACGGCTTCGGAGTTCGCGTGTACTTTAATGACCCAAAACAGTGTAGGAATTTTGAACATCAACAGGTATCACTCCGCCCAATGTAAAACATATTAATCACAACAGGCATGCTGACTAATGTAACTATAGTCCCTGACTTACATCAGAATATAACAAAATATATTTATACAATAATGAACCATGAATTACCAAAATAAACTTAACAAAAATAAATCTCCTCTTACAATAGTTTATAGTTTTATTTGGATCCCCATTAGCTGCAGCAAAACTGCAGCTATTCTTCCTGGGGTCCCACACATAATATACAGTTTAGACAAAAATTAAAAGCGAACCTAAAGAGTTAGTAAAGAAAAAGAAAAGAAAAATAGAAAAGAAAAAAGGAAAAAAAAAGGAAATTCTACTAAAAATCATACATTCTTTAAATAGCATCAACCAATTCAAACAATGTATAGTCATCGACAATGCGTTTAAGTTATGATCACTTATAACTTGAACCAATGAACATTTTTAGTAAACCAATAACCTTTTAATAATAATAAATACGTTCTATATGTATTTATTTAAGAGATGTTTATTTACTAATAATTTGAATTCTTTTTTTATGCTAGTAGTTTGCTCAAAGTGTTTGGGAAGTGATGAGTGTGTAGAAAGGAGACGGGTCACCTATGAGTCTCCATCGTCCTCCGCCTCATCCAGGCTGAGGAGAAAAAACCACATTCCTCAGCCAGGGTTTTTTTCTTTCTGAAAAGGTGGATATGAAATAATCCGGGCAGGGCCGGGGCGACCTACTTCCTCGTACCGGTGCACCTGAGGATGCTGTTGCCATGGAGACGGCTCAATCAATGCCGGCCATGTCTCTCCGTAGGATTTCTACGAGTTGAGTGTCCTGTGAAAACACACGGAGACACATTTCAACAGCTGTTCCCTCCCAAACATCAGCCGTGGGGAATGTGCAAACACCACGTCAGGAATCAGGACCCTTCCACGTCAGGAAGGGTTAATTATCAACAAATCAGATTCATGATGTTCACCAGGATCATCTATCAAACTGGAGGTTCAAGAAGATTTTTCTGAAATGAAATAACAGTGATTCTACTTACAGATTTGTGCTGATCAGTTTGGGTACATTTGATTGATTTGTTTTGTCAGGTGCAGGAATCCAAAATTACATCCAAGCGGGAGTTTAAGCTTCCAGTGCTCAAAGCAAATCCCAGAGAGATATCCTGTTAATATTAGATTTATATTTTGGCCATGGGAGAGTTAATCCAGCAGAAACAGACCTGCAATGATCAGTCAACTCACTGTAACTACGTGTCCTACGAGGTAGTTACGTTCAAATACCTACGAACGTCGCTGGATCGATAAACTGCTCTTGTTAACGTGCCAAGTTTACAAATGCTTTTTTTTTTAGCCTCAATAAGTTATCTCTCACCTGGCTGCATCAGCACCAGGATGTGCAGCCTTGTAGCACCCTATAATGTAATAATTTCACCCTATAATGTAATAATTTCCTACAATTTAATAATTTCCTATAATGTAATAATTTCCTGGAAATGTAATAACGCCTGAAAATGTAATAAAATTTTCACTTAACTCAATCGAAGATGTAATAAAACCCAATAATGTAATAACTTCACCAATAATGTAATAAAATATCCTGACGGATATTGTAATAACATTCTTACTGATAATGTAAAACCTTATTACATTATTGGGAATTTATTACATGCTACTCAAAGTCTGCAATTTAACCCAATAGTCATTCTGGTGTTTCAAATCCAGTGTATAAAACATTCTTAGATTCTTAAAACACAAAATGTAGAAATCTGGACTGAAAATGAACATATATATATATATATATATATATATATATATATATATATATATATATATATACTGTATATATACTGTATATATATTACATTATTTGTCAAGTATTACATTATCAGTTTTGGAAGAAAAAAAAAAAGACCCACCTGAAAATGTAATAAATTCCCAATAATGTAATAAAATATCCTGACGGATATTGTAATAACATTTTTACAGATAATGTAATAACTTATTACGTTATTGGGAATTTATTACATGCTACTGAAAGTCTCTCTATATATTTTACATTATTTGTCAAGTATTACATTATCAGTTTTGGAAGAAAAAAAAAAGACCCACCTGAAAATGTAATAAATTCCCAATAATGTAATAAGGTATTACATTATCGGTAAAAATGTTATTACAATATCAGTCAGGATATTTTATTACATTATTGGTTAAGTTATTACATTATTGGGTTTTATTACATCTTCGATTGAGTTAAGTGCAAATTTTATTATATTTTCAGGAAATTATTGCATTATAGGAAATTATTACATTTTAGGGAGAAATTATTACATTATTGGAAATTATTGCATTATAGGGTGGAAATTATTACATTATAGGATGGAAATTATTACATTATAGGAGATGATTACATTATAGGAGATTATTCCATTATAAGGTGCTACGAGCCAGCTGAGCGCCCCGGGCCTCATGTTGTGCTGCCTCAGCTGCATCAGCTGCTGTGTGAGCCTGGGGAGGGACGGGCTCAGCTGGGGGGAGTTTAGCTGCTCCATCAGTCTGAATGTCAGGAAGGAGCAGAGCAGCAGGAGGAGTCAGACACAACGAGCCAAAACGGTGGAGATCCTCTGTGGAGAAATATCTCCCCTGCTTCTACCTCTGCAAAGGCCATTTAGAGGAAAACAATCATGAATATGGCAGTTAAATGTGGTTACAACAAGCAGAGCTGGTAGAGGAGCCAAAAACTGTACTCTAGTAAAAGTACTGTTACTTCAGAATAATATGACTCAAGTAGAAGTAAAAAGTAGTCATCCAAATAATTACTTGAGTAAAAGTAAAAAAGTACTTGGTGAAAAAACGACTCAAGTACTGAGTAACTGTTGAGTAACATCTGATTTATCTTTTTAACACAACCATTCAAACAGACAAAAGTACAAAATAATCATCTTCAGGCAAATTAAATCAATAAAATAATAAAATAAATTAAAATTAATACAAAATAGCTTAAAATAAAACAATCTTAAAGTAAATTCAAGTACTTTAATAAATAATAAAATAATAACAGAATAAAAAAATTTATTAAGCACAAGTAGCACAAAATTTCCAGCCTTTGTACTTTTCTTTTTTAACCAGCAGAACTAGAACAAACATGAACTCATAGAAACTCTGTGTGTGTTTGAGTCTGTGTAAATGTGACAAAACATGCAAAAACTAACATTTTTCCCAAAGAATCACCAGTGATGTCATGAGATTGACGCGTACGTGGATAAAAGGGATAAAAGAAAAGTAACAGCTCAACGTAGCCTAATGTAGCGGAGGAAGAGTAACAGTTTCTTCTTCACAAATCTACTCAAGTAAAAGTAAAAAGTATAGTGATTCAAACCTACTCCTAAAAGTACAACATTTCCTAAAACGTACTCAAGTAAATGTAACGGAGTAAATGGAACTCGTTACTACCCAGCTCTGACAACAAGTAATAAAAAGCATCAAACTTTACACTTAGGGATCTGCACTGATTGTGTTAAAGGTGCCGTTCTAATTGTATTTAAAAACAATTTACTAATGGGAACAGTTTTCCTGTGGAGGATTTTTTGTGCCAAAATTAAATAAATAAATACATCATTAATTAATTAAAATGTTAATGAAATACATCATTAATTAATTAAATGCTGAAATAATAAATATATATTTTTACTTAAAATGAATTGTATTTTAATTAATTAATGACATATTTCATTCTAATTTTAATTAATTAATTACAAATTTAATTAATTAATGATATATTTCATTCCCAATTTAATTAATTAATGATGTATTTATTTATTTAATTTTGGCAGAAAAAATCCTCCATAATTTCCTACAATGAAAAATTTTCCATAATTGAATCCGGATCTGACTAAGATCTTAGGTATATTTTTATTTTTAAACATTGCTTCCCCTGATTGGTCAGACCGTTTTCCTGCATGTCATTCCCATCTCTGTCGCTAGAGGGAGGAGGAGACTTCAGTGTGACTGGAAGAGTGTGTTTGTTTCTAATTTACATCATTTCAGTTTCAGTATTTATCCTGACGTTTACTGAGAGCCAAGTCCAAACAGATTCTGCACATCCTTGTTAATATTGTTATTATTTGTATTATTATTATTATTGTTGTTGATAACCTGCTGTAAGACAAACATGTTTGGATGATGTTTTGTGTTGCAGTTGTGTATAATTTATCATTTTGTAATTGTGTTTAAGTCGTATTGTAGTTTTAACTTATTTGTTGGTGCTGGGATGAAGCGCGAGTCTTGGAAGTGCCGAGGTTGTGATGTTGATGTGACTCGCCCGGAGCAGCCAGAGTTTCTGCAGAAACAGCAGCAGAAACCGTCAGAGCTGCCGTGATCTGTGATCTGTGATCTGTGATCAGCTTCAATAAAAGTACCTGAAAGCCGTGATCGGGATGTGAGCGTGCGTCATTTCACACCAGCCAGAATCTGCAGAATCTGCAGAGCTAAAATGTTCAGTTTAAGTGTTAAAACAGCCTGGAGGAGCGAAAACTCAATATGAACACGCATCACACTTTTATATATTTAATAGAACAGAAATATCAGTGCTGCAGGATTTAGGTGTATATTTAGGTAGCCCATATATATATATATATATATATATATATATATGGGCAGACGTGGATGATAATCTCAAGGAGAAAGTGTGAAATTTAGCACATTTTCATCCAGTTCCTGAAAGTAGGAGTTTTATTAACCCTTGTGCTGCGAGGAAGGAAGGAAGGAAGGAAGGAAGGAAGGAAGGAAGGAAGGAAGGAAGGAAGGAAGGAAGGAAGGAAGGAAGGAAGGAAGGAAGGAAGGAAGGAAGGAAGGAAGGAAGGAAGGAAGGAAGGAAGGAAGGAAGGAAGGAAGGAAGGAAGGAAGGAAGGAAGGAAGGAAGGAAGGAAGGAAGGAAGGAAGGAAGGAAGGAAGGAAGGAAGGAAGGAAGGAAGGAAGGAAGGAAGGAAGGAAGGAAGGAAGGAAGGAAGGAAGGAAGGAAGGAAGGAAGGAAGGAAGGAAGGAAGGAAGGAAGGAAGGAAGGAAGGAAGGAAGGAAGGGAGTGAGGAAGGAAGGAAGGGAGGGAGGGCGGGAGAAAAGGGATCGAGGAAGGAAGGAAGGAAGGAAGGAAGGAAGGAAGGGAGAAAACAAGGAAGGAAGGGAGAAAAGGGAGTGAGGAAGGAAGGAAGGAAGGAAGGGAGGGAGGGCGGGAGAAAAGGGAGTGAGGAAGGAAGGAAGGAAGGAAGGAAGGAAGGAAGGAAGGAAGGGCGGGAGAAAAGGGAGTGAGGAAGGAAGGAAGGAAGGGAGAAAACAAGGAAAGAAGGAAGGAAGGGAGAAAAGGGAGTGAGGAAGGAAGGAAGGAAGGAAGGAAGGAAGGAAGGAAGGAAGGAAGGAAGGAAGGAAGGAAGGGAGAAAACAAGGAAAGAAGGAAGGAAGGGAGAAAAGGGAGTAAGGAAGGAAGGAAGGAAGGAAGGAAGGAAGGAAGGGAGAAAATAAGGAAGGGAGGATGGAAGAAAAGGGAGTGAGGAAGGAAGGAAGGAAGGAAGGAAGGAAGGAAGGAAGGAAGGAAGGAAGGAAGGAAGGGAGAATGAAGGAGAGAGCAGGAGGAAAGAAGGAGCAGGAGAATTAGGTCATTTTGACCCAAAGACAGTACCAGGGTAAAGTCATTTATCTGATACAACATTCGGCCGCACATCTTTGAACAAAAGAAAATCAGATCAGAATCAGAATCAGAATCAGAAAAGCTTTATTGCCAGGTCAGACATAAATCAGACGAGAGAACTTGACTCCGGTTTACACCGATGGCACCATTAATACGGACGCCATTTTAGAGGAAGGATAACACTGGGATGGGGGGGGAGGAGGGAAAAAAAGGCATCTTCACACTGTGTATTAATACCTAGTGTCAAGGTGCAAAAAAACACCTCAGCACAGAAAAGCAACAAACACACAACAATACAACGCTTATGGGTTTACAATATGGGCAGGTCGGGGGGGGGGGGGTGGACCCAGCACAGGTCCTCCAAGTGAGGGCCGCGGCCATTGCCATTTGGCGCTCCAACCCGGAGACTGTGTCAGGAGGGGATACTGATAAGAGGGGGGAGCCAGTAAGGCGGTTGGATGAGGAGAGGGGGGGTGGGTGTGTGTGTCAGTGTGTGTGTGAGAGTCTGTGGCGCGATAAGTCCAAGACCTGAAAATGTGTTAAATAAACACAGAAAGTTGAGCCGAACATTTCTGGTAACTGTTTATGAGTCGTGCAGTCGCTCTGGAGGGATTTCAGCCCTCACAGCGACGCATCCGGGCCTAATCTGGTCGGATCTGTCACTGGAAGTGCTGCCAGGACCAGATCTGTGCCCTACCTGTGCCCAGGTTTGTTTTTAACCTGCTTTAACGTGGGATACGGCAGTGTCTCCAGAGACACGCTGACATTAACCTGCAGGATGTTCTGGTAAACTCTGCAACGGTTCAGGCCAACACCTTCACCGTCAGGGTGATGTTTTGATGTTTGTAAGATGTTAAATCTTCTCCTACCAGTTCAGTTGACTCCATGTAACAGGATTGAGGATTGAGGATTCTGTGTTGTCCATCATCTGTAACGGTGAGCAGTCCCACCGGCACGGTGTCACCGGAGCAGCGTCCTCTCTGGAAACCAGTGGTGTTGGATCTTCCAGACCAGGGGTGGCCAACCAGTCAGAGGCTGAGAGTCACAATTGGTTACTGTGTTACTGCAAAGAGCCACATCAACTACCCATGATCCCTCACTCCCTGCTCTCTCTGAGACATAAAAATACCATTAGGAAACGGAAAGGTGTAATCCAGCAATCTGATTGGTTGTTAACTGTGGTATAATGATCTGATTGGTTGTTAACTGTGGTATAATGAGCTTATACCACGGCTTCTATTCTAAAGCCTTATCACAGCAGATCATTCCACGTCAGGAAAGCAACAATGTATCCATGATAGGGGTGTAACGATACACTAATCTCACGATACGGTACGATACACGATATTGAGGTCACGATAACGATATTATAGCAGTATTTTTTTAACAACCTTGAATGAGGAACATATGACTGGAAAAAATGGTCTTTTATTTGAAAGACACAAAATACAAAACAATGCTGTGCGTTTGCCCTATTGTTCCAGTTTGTAATGCTTTATAACTGTTTAAGTTTTAAAGAGAAAGCCAGACCAACCATTTTCCACAAACTGAACTAAAAGTAAATGTCAGGTTTGCATTATGATCTTCAGTTTCATACAAGTACAAATATTTAACCACAAACTGAATAGTTTCTCTCATGTATGATTTTACTTTTTTCTTTTCCAGAAATTTAACAACTAAAATTAAGTAAATAAATACATACAATTTTACGTCATAAAAGATTGATTCATGCTCACCTTATAAGTGTAAGAGGAGATTTATTTTTGTTAAGAAGGTTATTTTGGTAATTCAGGGTTGATTATTTTATAAATCTATTCTTTATATTGTGATGTAAATCAGGGACTATAATGACACTAGTCAGTTTATCTGTAGTGATTAGTCTGTTTTAGATTGGGCGGAGTGATACGCCACAGTACGGCACTAGGTGCTGTGTTGATGTTCTAAAATCCTACACTGTTGAGCGGACAGTAAAGTACTCTCGAACTCTGAAGAAGTTTTCCCCGACCCGAAAAAGGTTTAATTTAATAAGGTAAGGCTTCACTCTACACCAGACTTAAAGGTTCAGAGCTCAAAAACCTAAAAGTCCGTGATCGGGGCCGCAAAACGGAACTAGTTTCTTCTGAGCGGAGGAAGATTTTGGTCCGCGGATCGAGCCGCGGTCGGCACGCATGCTCAGATGCGCGTTTCTAGTCAACACAATAGATTAATATTAATAACCCAATATCAGATACACTTTGTCACCTCCACGACACGTATCGTGACGTTTTTGTTTCGCGAAATTTCGTGGCACGATATATTGTTACACCCCTAATCCATGACAACAAAAAACTGTTACTTATTTTTTGACGGTTACATCAGGTAGTAGAAGTACCTGGTGTTAAAGTTCATTTTTTATTTTCGTTAACAATTAATAAGCCATGTTGACGGTAAACTTTTATCTCCGGGGAGGAGCTAACGATGGATGGATGGATTGAGGAAAGCCTGTCTCCTAAAAAGAAGCCGAAGAAAAGACGACATGCGGAGCTACATCTGGAGAGATGGGACTATTTTTTTCCACAGTGGGGCTATTTTTACTGGATAATATGTATTTCTGATTAATTAAAAACTACATAAAATAGATTGTGTATTCCTCTTTCATATTTACATTATTGGTAACCGTTTTATAAAAGCAATACATCACTTTGCGTCGGGCCGAAGACGCCACTCAGCTGTGATATAATGAGCATATACCACGGTCTGTCGTGATGTGTTGCTTAAATATTAATATTTAATGTATATTATATATATTAAACTCTCCCAGTCTATTAAAAACGTCCTGTTCTCATCTTCATATTTTAGTTTGGCCGTGCATTTTTCCCCTGCCATTTTGAGAGTGGATTTTTTTCCCTCCAAGTTATTTGCGTCACAAATGCAAAAAAGTTCAACGGGTTGAGAAGGCGACTTATGTACACCTTCCCCTGTGCAGCGACGCAGGTTTGATTCCAGTCGCGGCATATTTTGCCCCCACTTCCTACGTGTCTGTCTTTCACTGCACCTATCAAGTAAAGTCGCAAGAGCTGCATGACACCGGGAAAAGAGCCGCATTCGGCTCGCGAGTCGCAGGTTGGCCACCCCTGTTCCAGACTGAACATGTTTGAGTAAAACGCTCCAGACTCTGCAGCGAGAGCAGACTCGTACCGTTGAGGCTGTTGCAGCTGTCGCCACATCATCTGCACTTCACCCAAAAAGAGTGTGTTTACTTCCATTTCTTTCTCTTTCTGTTTATTGGGTTTGTTTATATCCGTTCAACTTTTACTCACAAGACTGATCACACATTTATGGGATGTCTCTGTATCAAACGTTTCTGTATCAGGTGGGTGCAGTTCTGTCTTCAGTAGTTTAGCAGCAAACTTTTCTCAGGAAATAAAAGTTTCCACTTCCCTGACGCCCCGGTCTGACCTCACCCCTCATTGTAATATATAAATTACCAATTCTAAGAATTATTCTTGGCATTGTCATGATATATTGTTTCATAGTGTATTATTATATTAAGTTATGAAATCTCATGGGATGTTAAACTATAGTATTATTATATTGTTATATATTATAGTATGGTGATATCATTTTGTTATATCTTATAATATTATAGGAATTATTATGTTATATTAGGATATTACTATATTATTATGCTATATGTATATTATATCGTGCTACACCACTCTATATGATAATTAAATATTTGTTTACTTATTTATTCTCGAATTAATATTCTTTATTTATCTACTTTCATCATATTATTTACACGCACACGCAAGAAAATAAAAGTTTGACTGCTGAGCCTCCAAAAAAACTCCAACTCCAACAATCCATCAGTGTGTTTCTCCAGCTCTGTCTCATTATCCATCACCAGCCAGAAACTTTGTGTTCCTAATGAGCCTTTTGTCCATTATTACCACCCGTTTGGGTAATTTTGGAGGATGGCTGCTTAAGTTATTGATAAAAAGGGCCAAGTTGAGAAATGCTAAATTTAGAGCGACAGAAAAACATCCCAGTATTGATTCACATTGAAAGAGAAAGAAGCACAAGATGACAAATATGAATGACTTCTAGCACAAGCAGAGGAGGGAAGGAAGCGTTGAGGGGTCTGCAGGGGGTCGGACCGTTTCTAAGTTTCTCTCTGACTTATTTGCTCGTAATCTGTGTTTCTATTAACTGTAACTACGACTTTTTTTCCACAATAGAACCTAAAGATGTGTTGTCTCTAACTGGATCATCACTGCTGTTTCTGGCGTCTTTTGTTGGCGACATTTGTCCTCTCATGGTTGCTCCTGAAGGGAGAAATATTTATCTCTGGTCCAACAACCATCGTGCAAATATAAAAGCCCTGCGTGAAGGTAGATCCGATAGTGCAGGAGATAACCAAAACAATCGTTCAGTTTCTGATACAAGGATGAAATTTGGTACACAAATAGCCAAATGCATTCCAAAAATAATTGGACGTGGAGCCATCGTGAATTTTCAACATGGCGCCCATGGCAGCCATTTTTCAAAATGGACACCAGAAACAACTGTTTTTATATGACTTGGGGACATAATATGATATTTTAGACACATTTACCACATATAGTACTTGGTAGATGTCTCTTGGATAATTGAAAAGTTGTCATTTAATATTCAAGATGGCCGCCATTTTTTAAAGATGGCAGCCATCATTTGTGTGACTGTCTGATACGGATGATCTTGGTGTCTAATCAGTCATTATTTATGATGCAGAAATCACATTTGAAACAATGGAATTGGCCAGAAGCTTCCTTCTACCTCAAAACTGAACATGACAACTGTTTCTTTCATGATAACAGCCATATTAGCCAAAATAAAATATATACCGTCATTTCATGAAACTAGATCTATTATAGGCTACATAAAAACAAACTTTGAACTAATAAACCAAAAAAGATCCTCATATCTGCAAGAGCTGAACCATCCAATGAATGGATAAGTAATAGAGTGGATGTTGAAGCTCATCCAGGGCAAACTGGCAAATCATTTCAACTAATCACTCATTAGAAAACACTTGTTTCTGGCGGCCATTTTGAAAAATGGCTGCCATGGGCGCCAAGTTGAAAATTCACGATGGCTCCACGTCCATATTTTTTAGGGAAACCTTTGGCTATTTTTGTACCAAATTTCATGCTTGTATCACAACTGAACAATTCCTATACTTTTTATAGCTAAACAGCTGGACTACGACAGAACACTCTGCAACAAAAAACCCCATCAATGTTTAAAACACTTTATCTGCAGGCTGCGCCCCCTGACCTCAGACCAGGACGGGGTCCGGGGTGCCGAAATGTTCAAGGGCATCCGGGACTATTGTATTTTTCATTTTAATGATGCACCCAATGCGTTGGTGAGGAGTCTGAACTGCAGGAGATCCGGTTCTCCTGTGCAGATGTTCTGCTGGATTGGATGCAGAAGGAGGTTTAGAGTTGTCTGCTTGAGAAATGAAACCTTCCCTAAAGAAAGGCTTGTTGGAGCATGTGTCGCTCTAAACCCTGTACAAACCTTTAAGCATTAATGTTTCTCTACCAGATGTGCAAGCTGCCCCTCCAAAGGCACTAACGCGCCTGCAAACCATCAGAGATGCAGGTACGACTTGGACGTCGGCAAGATGAAACCGTCTTCACTGTTTTCCCACCTTGAATAATGTTGCTCTTCCAGTCCTCACTGATGAGCAGCAACAGTTGGCTCTCTGAGATCATTGATTTAACAGTTTTTGGGCTCTGTTCTGTGTTGAAGGTTCAACATCCTGCTGTATATCAGCGTACCACACATCACAGGAGCTGCTTGTATTTCTTATTTTCCAGCCTGAATACTGAAGAACAGCAGGGAGTTTAGCCTGGTGTGCATTAAAATGACACTAAATGTCCTCAATGTCATCAACCCTCCCCCAAACAACGTTAGGCGCTTATTCCGGCGGTCTCTTGCAGCAACCTTGTTTTGTCTTCCTCTACTGTGTCACGCTCTGACGACAGCGGAGCTGATGGAGCTGCAGCCGACTCACGACTGCTGAGCAAGACGGAAAAAAAGTGATGAGAAAACCAGAGAGTGCACGAGTGAGGGACTAAACAAGTGCATCATGGTCCGTTTGGTAGAAGGGGCTGAATCTTTACGCCAACAGGGGGACCAGAAACTGCAAATGTTCTTTAGTGTCATTTAAAATGTCAAAAGGGATGTGAGTGGTGAACCATATTGGTGCAATAGACTTGCATCCCAGTTAATTATATCCTCATCAATTGTATATATATATATATATATATATATATATATATATATATATATATATATATATATATATATTACGGGTTCGGGGTGCTGGCTGCGGGGGGTCGACGACAACCGCCGGAACAGCGGCTAGCTGGGGCTGGCGTTGATGCCGTCGGCTGCGTCGCTCCACCCCGAGCCAGGCGTGTTCCCCAGAAGGGGGAGTCCAGCTCATCCGGGGATTCCAGCTCATCCGGGTGCCGCCAACCAGGAATAGTGAGCTCCGCCTCCCGGTACACGATGTCCCAGAAGGCGGAACTCTCTCCCGCTGGGTCCATACTGGTGGTTCCGTTCTGTGAGGCTGGTGTGGTGAGGACCCAGATGCAGGAGACCGAGAGGCAGGAGTTCAACAAAAAAGGGTTTAATTTACAAAAAGTCAAGAACCAAAAACCAAAAGCGCTGCTTGGCAGGATCAAAACTCACACAGGAACAGGGATAAAAAAAACTAGAGCAAAAACTTGGCAGGACACATGGAGGAAAGAAAACAGTCCAGAACCACAAGGAGCAAGGGAAAGACAAGACCAGATATACACAAGGGGGTAACGAGACACAGGTGTGAACAATCAGGGCAGATGGAAGACAGGCGGGGCAAAACATCGCAACCCACCTGTCCCAGGCCGACAAGGGAACGCGGGTGATGTGGAACCCCCTCCTAACCCTGGTGTTGAGTGCATGTAATTAATGCCATACAAACAGGGAGGGGGAGGTCAGGGTATCACGCTGACAATGATCCCCCCCATCCAGAACTAAGTATCCTTGTTAAAGGTATTTATTAAATGTTGAATGTGCAGTGTCTACAGTGTTATTAAAACCATGAGGCGGGGAGTGCCGGGCCATGCGGGACAATGTCCCCTACGCCCCGGACGCCCCGCCCAGTCCCCTATGTGCGTATGAGTCGTGTAAGGGGGGGAAGGAGGGGGAGCAGAGGCCGAAGCCAGGAGGCAGGACCAGCGGAGCCGGCCCTGGAAGGACGCCCACGCTCCCCCACCGGCCATCCAAGTTGACGGGGACCGGTCCTCCGAGCCGGGCCAGGGCCCCACCGTACCTCCACGGGCGCCACCGGAGCCCCCAGGCGGAGAGGGAAATGGTCCAACATCCCTCCATTCATACTGATGACCCCCCCGCCGCGCCCGCCCGTGCACCCCCCGGCCAGGGGAGGCCTGATCCCGATTTCAGTTGATTTGTAATGAATCCAGAATGTATGACATTTTTGTTTTTATTAATTGCATTACAGAAAATAAAGAACTTTATCACAATATTCTAATTTTTCTAACAGTCCTGTATAGTATAATGTACTACAGTACAACAGTCTAGCAGCGTCATGTGGTCTGTAATGAGCTGCAGTGCCAACAGAACGTGCGCCGCATCCGAACAGCTGTCGCGTCTGCAGACTGTGTCGTCTGATGAGTTTGAGGCTGCAGCTTCCGGAGGAATCCGGGGAAACTAATGTGTGTTCAGAGCCTCTCCACAGCGAGCACGAGCAGGCTCCAGTGGGCACTCGAGTGTGAGCCGGAGAGCTGGTTCTGCAGCTTTTCGAGGGGGCACTTAGAGAACAAACGCTCCCTCTGTGTCTGTGAGGACGCTGGCTGTGCGAGCGCAGATGCTCGGGGGTTCGTGGGCCGTGTGGACACACGTGGAAGCACCAATAGCTCATCTGTGAATAGCCAGTGCTTTAATATGCTCTGTGGTCAAGGATACAGCTTTAGCTGTGGTGTGGAGGTGTGTGCCGTGACTGTTAATGCGTTCATCAGCAGCTTGATGCAGCAGAGCTGCTCCGGGCGCCTGATAGTCCTCTAAACGACTGCATAGGCAAGTGTCTCTTAATGAATTACTTCTTATCTTCCCTTCCTGTGAGCTTGTGTGCGGATGTGCATCCTTGTGCGTTTGTGTTTGTGTGTGTTGCAGGGAGGATAGTAGTAACAAGATCTCAGGCTATAAATATCTTGTCCTCCAGCTGAGGCTGAGCTAAAAATAGATGCCCAGCTCACCACAGCCCCTAGGGGACGATAGAGGAAGTGCATCCAAGCCTGGCATTGCACGGATCATTGTTTGCGTTGCACGTAGGAATGATAGCCTCCGGTGTGCGGCTGTGGGTTTAAGGAGATACATTCTGCTCCTCCCTCTTTTGAGGATGAAACGAGAGGAAGCAGAAATCAAGATGGCTGGCAGAGCAGCACGTATTAAACACCTGCAAAATGATGCTGCAGAGAAAACACCTTTTTTAGGAGGAAGGAATATGTTTATGAGAAGAACAAGCGCTCACTGTCAAATTCAGAATTTGAAGATAACCAGATCACCAACATTCTTCTGGCAAATGCCTGACTGTTTTATCAGGTTCATGTATTTACCGGTCAACGTGCAGCATGAGAGAAGCATCTATTGCATCTGCTGAGAATCAAGTCCTTTGAATTCAGATCTGAGAGACGGGACAGCTCGTGGGAGTCCGTCAAGTGGGCTGATCTTGGTCCCAGTTTTGCTCGTCCAACGATCGGAGGTAAAATCTCAATATTCTTGGGTCTGTCGATCGTCTCATAAGCTGATGCTTGAGCCACATCCATCTCAAACTGCATAAACGTGCAACCAGGGCCGCCGCAAGGGGTGTGCGAACCGTGCGACCGCACGGGGCCTCGTGCTTCCATTACAGAACTAAATATGTACTAGTCTGTGCGTATCAATAAATATATGTGCAATGATGCGCGTGTCTGTTGTTCCATACAACTGATCAGACCAATCATTAACACAAGCTGCTCTGATCCAGACGGTGGAGTTGGAACAAACTGTCACACAATGTCGAGAGAACGAGACAGATTCAGGAAATTTCCATCAGGGGATGAAAAAAAAAAAAACGAAAGAAAATGGAAGAGTTTAATGCCTCTCTGAAAGGCTCGTTTGATAAATTTGTTACAAAAATCACTGATCTGACCGGGTCTCAAGCAGCTGTGGGGCCCCGCGTCGAGGCAATAGATGATGATGAGGCAGGGGAAGGTATCCAGTATTTTGATAATTGGAGAGTTAAAATTGCGCATATAGACACCCGATCCGACCCGAAAAACCCAAAAATCCCCCCCCCCCCCCCCGGCCATTTCGCACAGGGCCTCGCAAATCTCCCAGGCGGCTCTGCGTGCAACATTCATGAATAGAAAAAAGCCTTGCGAACCAACGCTCACGGCTCTGGACTGTTGGAACGGGGAGATACCTAATTAGAAAGGGAGCAGATGAAATAATCATAGATGGATATTAATGTAAAGCTCATCAGCCACAAATACATTAAAGCAGCACTATGTAACTTTTCCACCTTAATCTAATATTTCATCATCATCATTGTGATGGAACATCAACTTCCAACAGGTTTAATTAACCTCTGTCATGGTCTGAGGGGTCTGTATCGCCTTCACTGGCACTATGTAACTTTGAGGAGCATGGTAGGAACCCTGCCACACTAAAAAACTACACATTTTTACCTGACTTACCCCCTTGACTGCTTTCGTAGTCGAGAAGAAAGCTGGGCGAGACGTGGAGCGCAGAGCTCAGTAGAAGCTGGTATCATGGCCGAAGCAGCGAAAATCGGAGGAGGCGAAAAAAGAAAGCGGGAGAGTAACAAGCTAAATGCCCGGACAAGAATAAACATTGGCCCGGCGTTCACTCGCTGGCGTGAGCTGAAAGACGAGGAGGGATGTCCGACAAGAGAGACAGAATTGTTATGATACAAATGTAAATGTAGAGTTCTATGTTCAATAAGAATCAAAATTAGAATGTTTTCACATACAGGGGATTCGTCTTGGGTTCTAGTATTTTTCCTGAGAACTGTAAAATTGTGCAGGGCTGATCTGCAAAATATAAGGAATGGGCATTCAGTTATTCACAGGTTATAAAGTATTTTTTTATTTTGTCAGTAAGTATGTTGGACTAGCGTATGAGTTTGTAATTTGTGGCGCATTATCTGTCTGAAACAGGACGGGGGGGCGGCGGTGACTTCACTAATAAAACCAAGTTGAACTTAGTGATTTTCAACATCGTCATATTATATTGTTTAGCCAAAAATAGATACATTACCTCTTTGCTATCCATCCTGCAAACAACCGCTGAAAACAGAAAAGTAGTTTTGAAAGTCTGTCCCGTCTTATTTCATTTACTATCAAAACAAATGCAGCGACGGGGACAGGAGTTTTCCGGCAGTACACGCTGGTGCTCATGGGAAATGTAGTTCTTTCTGGTAAAGCACTATCGCTTTTGTCCAAAGGAGCCGCCAAACTCAACAAAAGCTGCTTTAATATGTCTTTATTGTAAAGCGGAAGCAGACGTGACGTTTGTTTACTCAGCGCTAACTCGTGTGAACTTCCCCGTCACGCCGTCTGTAAAGCCACTTTCACGTGGAGATCACAGCGTAGACGCTCACTGAAGCCTCTCTTCTTCCTCACCTCCACTCTGCATTCCCGGCGTTCCCACGACGCACAACATTCCCTCTCCAGCGGGCGCTTTGATAAAGCATTACAGCGCCCGACAATCAGAGGACGGTTGTCCTTTCTTCCACTTTGTGGTCCACGGTTGATAACGAGTCCCTGATGTCTCTGCTCGCTGATTGCTTTTCGCAGTTGGCACTGAATAAAACAAAGTGCTGAATGGATGCCAATTTAAAAATAATAAAATAACGTCGTACCTGGTTGTTCCGGTGGGTAAGAGACAGCAGGGCTGGCCTCATTCCCCCTCATGGCTGCTGGGGTTTGAGGCCTTATCCAGGTCCCTGCAGGTTGCTAAGCGCTGCAGCCGAGTGTCCCGAGTAATTTGAAGTTGGAAACACGGCCAGCTTGGCGGCTCTCTACCTCTCACAACCTCTGAATCAAAAGCCTGGGGTTCTTTAGCTCTAGCTTGCTTTTTCTGTTGACTAGGAGTCAACGACGGCTCACTGGCTTCGTCAAGCCCAGCTTCCTCCCACTGCACCCGTTTCAAATGCTATCAGTCCACTGAAAAGGAATGTATCATGTGTAATCAGAGCCTTGAAGGGTGTGAGTAGATGGGATACTGTACCCAGTAGATTTATGTCATTATTCTTTGGGTTGATAATGGATTTCTCTTCGGGTTCAGGGTTTAGGTTAAGGTTAGGGTTAGGGTGTGTGTAGGTGAGGTATGTTTCGTTTTCAATAGCAGTAGCTGGGTTAAAATACATAGAGAAAGCCATTATCAACCCAAAGAATAATGACAAAAATCTACCAGATTTTCACTTGAAATAAGTAGAATTTGGTGAAAATTGTCAAATAAGTTATTTTTCTGGTGATGACTCTAAATGTTGAAATATCAGTAAAACCACATTCATTGATGAAATGACATAAGGGATGGAAAAGGGGGAATGGCAGTTTTACAGGGGGGATGATTTGGACCGTTTTTATTTCAGGGGGGATGCCATCCCCCCTCATCCCCCCTCAACTCCAGTACTGCCTGTAAGCTACTTTGGATAGAAGTGTCTGCTAAGTGAGTTAACTAACTGTAACATGCATGTTTTCGACTGGGGCAGGAAGCCGCGGTAGCCGGAGAAAACCCCCACAAACACAGCGGGAACATGCAAAATCCACACAGACGGACCCTAACCACCAGGCCACCGTGCTGCCTGCAAGATTCATTTAATAATAAAAACTTTTTCTGCTCTTGACAGCTTTCATTTTGATATCTAAAGCAATTAGCAAACCAAAAACTGCAAACAAAAACGTGAACTGTAACACGTGTTCAGAAGTGAGCTTTAGTAGTGTATCCTCTTAATATCAGAGAATTGTGTTTGTTTTCTATAAAAAGAACACTTTCTTTGTCTCTCTCATGTATAATCACAGCTCCTGCCCTCCTTTTCCTCTGTTACCTGCCTGTATTTATTTATTACAGCAATTCAATTAATAGTTATCTATTGGATTCAAGACTCAAGACTCTTTATTGTCCTTTTCGCTTAGTATTTACAAAATACACAGGCTATTAGTTTATTTTTCATTATACAAATGCAAACAAGGCTATTTTTTGTTGAATAATTTTTTTTAAATGCTTCATATTAACTTACTAATGGCTGGATTTAGCGCCTTTCATTCATCTTTGAGGTTTTTTTTTTAAGTTATTGAGTTTTCCTCAAGATTGAAGAACTTGTAAATGTTAGCCAACCCCTGCCTGCTCATTACGGCGACGGTAGGTAGAAAAAAATGTGTTTGAATTGGAAATTAAATCAATAATCACCCTATAGCAATTTGTAATCTAAGTGGTCTGACAGAGCAATTATAGCCCCCTATCTCCCGTGGCCTCTGTTTCAGCCTGCAGAAGTGTTTGCCCAATTACTTGTCTTGTCAGCCAGAAATGTTGCTATTGGCAACAAGTGCATACACATAATAAAAGAGAAACAGAAAAGGAGAAAATGGAATTGTCAAAAAGAAGGTCTGGCAACACATGAGATAAAAAAAAGTGCAAATAGTTTCCACTTTTCTGACACTGAACAAGCTCTGGGTTCTGCCCGCTCTTCCGCTGAACAGGTAAACCTCCAACATGGTGTTGATTTAAGTTAACTTTGTATTTCCTCCATAGTAACTTAGAAATGCTAAAGCCCATCTGTGCAGGAAGGTTTACACTCGTATTTTGCTATCATGGATTCTGCAGGTCATTTTTCTAAGTATTGCTACTTATTATAAACTCAAATCAATTAAAATGTCATTTTATTTGAGAGCAAGAGACCAGAAATTACCTTTCTTTTTTAAAATGACCCATGATTAATAGAGCACCCTGCAGACTCAAACATTCAATTTTATTTTCACTTGAAATAAGTAGGAAAATCTGCCAGTGGAACAAGATTTATCTTCTCATTACAAGCAAAAAAGTCTTGTTCCACTGGCAGATTTTTCTACTTATTTCAAGTGAAAATCTACTTGAAACAGGTGAAAATTGTTGTTTTTTCCAGTGATGAGTCTTGTTTTAAGTGTAATGAGATTTTTTTTACTAAAATGAGACATTTTAACTAGAAATAAGACAAATATTCTTGTTAAGATTGTGAGTTTTTGCAGTGATCCATGTTACTTATCCTGTGAAGGACAGAGTCATATTGATAAGTTCAGAAAAGTGTTTTTTATTGTTGTGTTTTGATGTATTTGATGTAAGCCCAGTGGATATTTAAAGCTTACAGAAGGCTGCATTTAACTGCTGCTATGTCATTCCTGCAGTATTTCTGCAGGTGTTTTGGTCACTGCTATTATTTGTAATATATTATATTATTTGTAATCCGCACAAATTATCTGTCCCCATATGATAAAATCCACCATCCCCCCTGATTTATTTTTACAACTCGAGTACTGGGCGGCGCCAGACGGCTGCCCGTAGAGGAGCGTCATGGGACAGGAGCGTAAGCCTCAAGGATTGACTTTAAATAACTTGGTGAAGACTTAAAAGTCACTATGCAGGTAAGGATTAGTGACCTGAACTTTACTCAGGCAGCCGAGGGCAGCGAGTAGCGAGCAACAGGGTGATGAGAGGCCTTTTAGGTTTGGTTGAACACCAGACGTGCCGATGTGTTCTGGACCACCTGTACAGGTTTAACCACACAAATTAAATGTGTACGTCAGAGAAAGGCCCAATCCCAATACTCCCCCTACTTTTCTTCACTAGCCCTTCTTTTCTTCACTACCCCTAAAAAAGAAGGGACAGATTTTAGGGCACTTGAAATCTTCCCAGGGGTCTGTCCCAATCCTCCCACTACTCCTACTTTTCATCCCTACCCTGATCAGGAAGCTGAGAGCCAAAAGCTGTTTTAATTTCCGCTGTAGCGCTGTTAATATGCCACTTTATTAAGTTTTAATATTTTTTCAGGCGTAAAAGTAACCGTTAAGATCCCCAACCTGGGCTCAGTTGGGGTCATGGTTCGGTTTGCTGAGGACCCAAGTGCAGGAGAGCAGGAGCCAGGAATTGCAACAAAAAAGGATTTATTCCACCAAAAGCCAAACTAAAATGCTGCAGAGCAGGATCAAAAACACAACGTAACAGGGATCAAAACTTGGAGCACATGGAGGGAACAAACAGTACGGTCCGACCGGGAACAAAGGAATGACAAGACCAGATATACTGAGGGGATAACGAGACATGACGAGACACAGGTGCAGACAGAGCCGGATTAAATAAATGGACTACACTAGGCAGACTGTGATTTTTGGGCCCCCCTCCATCGATGTTATTTATGAAATCTTAAACTTACCAAAGTTACTAATAAAAGTTAATTCACATTTTACATAGCATAGTCATAGTCAAGTTGGTTCTTTGTATTCCAAAATAAGTCATGTGTTGTATATTAAACAGTCTATCAGACTATTTTTAGATTTTTATTATTTATACGTTATTACAATGCTCTATTAAATGCTATTAAATTATCCTTATCTTATCGATTGTGAGCATTTTGCAGAAAATCTTAATTAAATGTGTTGATTAAATTGAATAGTTAAATAAGAAGTCAAATCTACAAAGACCAATAAAATTTGCAGTAAGACAAAGTGTGCTGTAATATGTATGTCTGTATGTGTATATGTATGTATGTGTATGCGTATGCAGAGCCGTTTGGGAGATTTGCGAGGCCCTGTGTGAAATGGCCAGGGGGGCCCGAAATTTTTGGGTTTTTCGGGTCGGATCGGGTGTCTATATGCACAATTTTAACTCTCCAATTAGCAAAATACTGGATACCTTCCCCTGCCTCATCATCATCTGGGCTTGTCTCGACGCGGGGCCCCACGGCTGCTTGAGAGCCGGTCGGATCTGTGATTTTTGTAACAAATTTATCAAACAAGCCTTTCAGAGAGGCATTAAACTCTTCCATTTTCTTTAGTTTTTTTCTTTTTTCATCCCCTGATGGAAATTTCCTGAATCTGTCTCGTTCTCTCGACATTGTGTGACAGTTTGTTCCAACTCCACCGTCTGGATCAGAGCACCTTGTGTCTGCGCTTGGTCTGATCAGTTGTATTGAACAACAGACACGCGTCATCATTGCACATATATTTATTGATATGCACAGACTAGTACACATTTAGGTCTGTAATGGAACGTGACTGTTGATATTTATAAGGAAAAAAAAAAAAAAATTGATGAAAAAAAAAACGGCCCATAGCGCCAGGCCCCTTGGGGCGCCAGGCCCCTTGGGGCGCCAGGCCCCTTGGGGCGCCAGGCCCTGTGTGGTCGCACGGTTCGCACATCCCTTGCGGCGGCCCTCTGCGTATGTATCCGTATATGTATGTATACTAAATATAGTAATAATGCATATATATATATATGCCTTAGGTTTTTACCGGCATGTTATCAACAATTAATATGTGTGCAGACAAAAAAAAAAAAAAAAAAAAAAAATTTTTTTTTTTTTTTGTCCCTCTGTCTGGGCCCCCCCCCTGTCGGGCCCTAGGCACGTGCATAGTCTGCCTTTGCGTTAATCCGGCTCTGGGTGCGGACACAATCAGGGCAGATGGGACACAGGCGGGGCAAGACAGAAACTGAAGGCTGGGGGGAATGTCAACCTTGACAAAAAGTATTTGTCAAGGTATTTCTCGCTAGAAATGTAATCAAAACGCATTTTTATGCAGAAACTAAGTCAAAATATTGATTTTATTCACTAAAAAATAAGAAATGTTTTTTTTTTTGATTCAGTCTGCAAAAAATGACGTAAAGCATTCTGGGAAATTTTTCTGGCCCTCGGTGAGCGAGTCAGTATCTGAAATCCCTCTCTGTGAAGGGTTAGATTCATACACACTCCCCCTAGGTGAAAAGAGGAATTGGGACACCACTACCCTCACGGGAACGCGCTAAATTTAGGGGAAGGGATGAAAACGAGGGGTAGGGGGAGTATTGGGACAGGGCCTAAGTGTTGATTCTAAAGTGCATGGGTCTGTATGTTGGTCCTGTGATGGGCTGGCGTCCTGCCTGGAGCCCAAGGACAGCTGGTATCGGCTCCAGCAGGTCCCCGTGACCCTGAGCAGCAATAAACAGGTAGAGATAAAGGACGGATGGGGGGATGAATTCATTTTGCATGAAAACATCAGTGAAGTTCCTACGCCAGCTGTCAGATTTGAGCCTGTCAGTTGTGTTTTTCTGTATATTTACAGGCCTTTGCACTGACAGTGCGAAGGCCCTATTGTATCTGTAGGAATATTTTCTTTCTTTCTTCTGACGAAATGAGGGCCTTTTTCCCCCTAAACGTGCCCCAAAAGTCACCAAATTTTTCACCAAGCCAGGCCTGTTGAAAAATGTGATATTTCATGGTTTGCATTAATGGGCGTGGCAAAATGGCTCAACAGCGCCCCCTAGAAAACTTTGTGCCTCAAGCCCCACAATACGGTTTGACGTACATGCACGAAAATCAGTACACACCTGTATCATGTCGCAACTTAAAGAAAAGTCTCTTGGAGCCATGGCCGAAACCGAACAGGATGTCGGCCATTTTGAATGAATTGCGTCATTTTGGCGAAAGTTATGGAATTTCTTCAGCTGCTTTAGAGCCCAAACCGTAACGTGCACCCAGGTGTGTTATACATCAAAATGTGCCTCTCCATCCTGCGACGACGCGCATTACTTTTCTCTTTCGAAAGCGTTACCGTGGCGACGCTAGATGCCAAAAAGCGCGCCCCCCCTTCATCTGATTGGTCCATATTTGATAGTTCCTACTTTCTGCCATAACCTTTGAATGGTGTGATATAAAGAGTCGTGGGTGCTGTCACCGGACTCGGTTTTGAGTCCTTGAACATAATTGCTGCAAATTAGCCCCGCCGCTTCTTCTGATTGGTCAATATTTGGTCTCCGGTTTCCTCCCATAGTCCAAAAACATGCATGCTAGGTAAATTGATCATTCTAAATTGCCCGTAGGTGTGAGTGTGAGTGTGTCTGGTTGTTTGTGGGGACTGCGGGTGGAAACTAGCAATTCTGCTAAAACCTGGTGTATTTACACTGCTTAATGTAGTGTTCATGAATATGCATTGTCCCGTCTAAATAAACTTTGAAACTTTGAATATTTGATAGTCCCTATTCTCTGCCATAACTTTTGAACGGGTTGTGATAAAGACATGTGGGTGGTGTCATCGGACTCAGTATTGAGTACTTGACCTTCATTGGCTTTAATTAGTCCCACCCCTTCTTTTGATTTGTCAATATTTAATAATCCCTATTTTCTACTACAACTTTTGAATGGTTTGACATAAAGACTCGTGGGTGGTGTCATCGGACTCGGTTTTGAGTCCTTGAACATAATTGGTGCAAATTAGCCCAGCCCCTTCATCTGATTGGTCAATATCTGATAGTTCCTACTTTCTGCCATAACTTTTGAATGTTTTGATACAGAGAGTCGTGGGTGGTGTCATCTGCTAAATGTCCAGGTCTGAAGAATCTACATGAAGTCATACAAGCTTCCACTGCAGCCTGAACGTGCACAAGGATGGAGGAACGTTCATCGCTGCTTGGAGCTTTAATTTGTGAGTTGGTCTCTGTTTAAGAACAGCGATTTGAAGTGTTTTTTTTTTCCCACCTGTGTCTTATTCCTTGTTCCCGGTTAAAGAAGCCGCTTCAGCGTGTGACAGAGTGTCTTCTCAGCAACGACGGTCAGACGAACTGTTCATGTTGCTAATGGAAGCCTCGGGGTGAGAGCGAGCCATCTGCGCCACCATGTGCGAGACGTGCAAGTGTGTGTGGTGGCTGCCTTAATTGCAGCTGATCCTTAAACTGGTGATTTACAGTCAGAAGAGGAAACCAGAAGGAGAAAACACACATACATGGCTGTGGATGCCAGCTCTGTGACTCATGTTGCAGGGACGTAAAGCCCCTACACATGGTCACATCGTCAGGCCCACGGCTCCCTGAGAGCGAGTCCTCGGTGCATATGTCACTCAATCTCAGTCTGGAGGCTGAATTTTAATGATATTCTAAGCTTAAAGTTAGTGAGCTGCATGTTGTAGTCTTGATTGAGGGAAGTAAGTGTAATGTCCTCTGAAGTCTGGTGAATGTGAGTGTGTGTGTGTTGAAGTGACAGCTGATCTGGTCTGAAATTAGGAGCAGCCAAAGTCAAACCCCCTGAGGGGATGGAGAGATGCTGAGCTGAGCTGGAATGACATGTATACTCCCCCCCCGACACGCGCACGCACGCACGCACGCACGCACGCACGCACGCACGCACGCACGCACACACACACACAATTCAATTCAGTGTATTTTTATAGCACCAGCGTTTCAGGATCATGCAGACATTTCTTTCTCAGCCTCATAACTCTAACCTTAACCAGTGTAACCCTTCACCAAACCAGCTTCAAACCTTTTACCAACAATTATTAATTAACAGAGGGGTCTTCAGTATTCACATTCATTACTCAGGTAGAAGTATAGATACTAGAGTTTAAAATACTCCTGTAGAAGTTGAAGTATCAACTCAAGTTTTTTACTCAAGTAAAAGTATAAAAGTACTGGTTTCAAAACTACTTAAAGTATAAAAGTAAAAGTAATGTAAGGGGGAAAAAAGCCATTAACCCTAGTGCTGTCTTCAGGTCAAGGAAGGAAGGAAAGAAGGAAGGAAGGAAGGAAGGAAGGAAGGAAGGAAGGAAGGAAGGAAGGAAGGAAGGAAGGAAGGAAGGAAGGAAGGAAGGGAGGAAAGGAGGAAGGAAGGAAGGAAGGAAGGAAGGAAGGAAGGAAGGAAGGAAGGAAGGAAGGAAAGGAGGAAGGAAGGAAGGAAGGAAGGAAGGAAGGAAGGAAGGAAGGAAGGAAGGAAGGAAGGAAGGAAGGAAGGGAGGGAGGGAGGAAGAAAAGAAGAACGAAAAGAAGGAAAGGAGGAAGGGAGAAAAGAAGGAAGGGAAGAAGGAAGGAGAGAGTAGGAGGAAAGAAGGAAGGAAGGAAGGAAGGAAAGGAAGGGAAGAAGCATATATGTGTACTATTGAGCATTAACATGTGTTTCAGAGAGCAGCAGATATGATGACTAGTTGCCTATAAGTATTGTAATGGTGCAAAAAGTCAAACTTCATGTTCATGTTATCATTTATCCTAACCTTTATTGGAATGTACATCCAAGTTTAGTTGCAGGAATCTGAGGGAATGGATGTAAGAACAAAACTGGACAAGAACATCTGAAACAACCACAACCAAATTCACTCTATCCGGATGGAGCAATTTAACTGGATAGTTTTTATTTAAAGGCCGAAATGAAATAGAGTAACGAGGCTGTTTTTAAAATGTAAGGAGTAAAAAGTACAGATAATTGCATGAAAATGTAAGGAGTAAAAGTAAAAAGTCGTCTGAAAAATAATTACTCCAGTGAAGTATAGATAACCAAAATTTCTACTTAAGGAAGGTAACAAAGTATTTGTACTTTGTTACTTGACACCTCTGTTAATTAACCCCCGAAAACCAGCTTCAAACCTTTTACCAACAATTATTAATTAACCCCCAAAACCAGCTTCCAACCTGACGAGAGAGTGATGCCAGGTTTCGATCCCCATAATGACATAACAACATTAAGCCGCCACTGAATCCTTTCAGAAAAATAAAAAATCCCTAATCTATATTTGTGCAAATTTAAAAGCTACAGCCATTTTTATCAATAATAAATCACCATAACTTAATTCTGAACCCCTCGTCATAAATAATTTAAACTGCTCCTATTTTCAAGTTCCTCAAACTGACACAAGTTACACTTTAGAGTGCCCTGGACGTCTCGGAGGGGACGGCAGGTTCAGCTTCTAGATTCTGTTATTTTAGTATGTTTGGACCAAACTTCACAAGGATGCAGTTTCCCACAAAAGGAGGACGTGTCAGAGTTGTTGTGCATCCCCCCCCTGAAATAAAAACGCTCAAAATCATCCCCCCCTGAAATAAAAACGGTAAAAATCATCCCCCCTGAAATAAAAACAGTCCAAATCATCCCCCCTGAAATAAAAACGGTCCAAATCATCCCCCCTGAAATAAGAACGGTCCAAATCATCCCCCCTGTAAAACCTCCATCCCCCCCTTTCCATCCCTTATGTCATTTCATCAATGAATGTGGTTTTACTGCTATTTCAACATTTAGAGTCATCACCAGAAAAATAACACCAGAAAAATAACTTATTTGACAATTTTCACCTGTTTCAAGTAAATTTTCACTTGAAATAAGTAGAAAAATCTGCCAGTGGAACAAGATTTATCTTCTTATTACAAGCAAAACAATCTTGTTCCACTGGCAGATTTTTCTACTTATTTTAAGTGAAAATCTACTTGAAACAGGTGAAAATTGTTGTTTTTTCCAGCGATGAGTCTTGTTTTAAGTGTAATGAGATGTTTTTGACTAAAATGAAACATTTTAACTAGAAAGAAGACAAACATTCTTGTTAAGATGTTGAGTTTTTGCAGTGATCCATTTTACTGGGTATAGTGTCTGTCCTCCAACAGTTGTGTCAGTGTTTCTTCAGGAGAGACGTCACATCCCACATTGACCTCTGACGTGTTTTATTGTAGCGACGAAAGGACTGAAAAGTTGAGTGACAGATACAGTGGAGCAGCTGGAGACCGTGATCGAGATAAGGTCTGGGCAAAACTTTGATTCTTTAATCTTTCAGGTGTTCTGACGTAGATTTGCTGAGGTGCCGTCTTGTTTTATGACCCAGTTTTGAGCAGGCGTTTGCTGCCAGACAGATGGCCTCATAACTACACTTCAAGGAGTAAAAGACCGACTCAGTGACTGCGTTTAAATGCAGTCAATAACCCTTTTAAAACCCAAATATTAGCAATAACCCGGTTTTGCACGGCCATGTAAACACCAATAACCCCTTTGAATAACCAGAATTTGCTCATATTCGGGTTTTTAAAAACCCCAATATGAGCCCTGGGTTACTCCTTTTAAAACCTGAATATTGGGTCATGTAAACACCAAACAGAATATCCCCATCAAACGGAACAGGAATCTGTTTTCTGCATGTTCTGTTCACAAGGAATCCTGGTCTTTTGAGTCCAGGAAGTTCTTCTAAACACGGAGAAACCAAGACCAGGAGGAGACTAATCACTTCATAAATGTAATGAAGGATATGAACATTTCTGCATTTGTAGACGGTAGAAAGTACCGGGATAGAAGATTTACAAGAAGGTGAGAGAAAAGTTGAAGCAGCATTTGATTTGAATTTGGATACAGGAAGAAGAAGCAGAAATGACGGGAATTGCGTCATCACGTTCTCCGTGCGTCGCTGGTTTGATCCAGATATCCTGAATGATTAATTACCATGTAAACGGAATATTCTGAATGTTTCAGTAACCGGAATATTAGCAATAACCCGAATTATGACTGCATGTAAACGTAGTCAGTAACTGCAAGGCGTCCTGGTCCGGTGACTGCAGAACAATCCCAAATCATGACCCCACCACTGCATTTTGTGCAAACAAACCATACTTTTTCAGTCTTTATCTAATTGTGCTGTTGTTGATATTTTACATGTTTGATGTTTTGTATTATTCCAAGCATCAAACTCTGAATCATTTGGAAATAAACCTTTTTACCCCTCCCAAACTACTTTGACTGATCTGCAGCAATAACTGCTTCTTTAAGACAGTGTTAACACATGCCAGGGGGTTGGGTGAGGAGGTGTTCAGCATTATGTTGTACCTTGTATTTGATGATACGAGTTCCCACAATGATCAGCTGATTTCCATTATGTTTTTTTGCACAAAAAATAATACATCTTTTCACCTTTTTTCACATGACTGTGGATGATTGCTCTTTCTTCAGATCCACACTCATTCCCAAGTCTTTCTGTCATAGTTTCCATTATGATCCCTTAATCCCAGTCTGTTCATCTTAATTTTGACTGGCTTTTGTTTTTCCAATTTTTTTTTTAATTTTTTTTAATTTTTTTTATTTAACATTTGCAAAAAGTACAATGATAAAAAATCTTCACATTATGCAATTTCACATTGAATTATAACATATAAAGAGTATAACTCAAATAAAAAACAAAACAAAAAGCACAACACATTATAACCAGCCAGGGGGGATGAAATTATAACAGAAAGCCAAAACATTTACATACATTTATGGTTTTGATTGCTTTTAAATTAGTAGAAAACTTAATAGAGTCCAGATACTGATTGAATTCACAGTGAAAAGTAAAAAAGAGGGTTTTTTGAGTAAGAATTTTGATTTGTGGATGTGGAATTTTGCAAGGATAATCAACAAATTAATAATAAATGTTTCTTTTGGCTTTTGTTCTAATCGTAACATGGTCAAAAACACCAAACACATCCTTCCAAAATAATTTGAAATCAATGCTTTCAGACACAAAATTACACATATCACTCCAAAAAGTTTGAACAATGGGGCACAGCCAGAATAAGTTGTTTCCCAATTTGCAGAACAAAAAGTACATTTTGAATCGATATTTGTTTTGAATCTTTATATTTGTTTTTCCAAATTTTTTTTTTTATGAAACTTTATTTCAATTCCAGAAACATACAATAACATTAAAATAAATGGCAGACATCATTCAATAATATAAAACACAAACATACATAGGCATCATTATAGTCCAAAAAAATATAAAATTGTTCTCTTCACAAAAAAAGCTCAATAAAGTGCAAGTAGTTTGTGACCTTAACAATTACACTAAATAATAAAAGGAAGGCAATACATTCAGATATCCGTAAACATTTCTTTTATGAGGTTGACAGTGGTATTACATTTTTTGTTATTAACCAATTGTATTGTCTCAAAATACATTTTCAAATCAACTTTAAAAGGAACTAAGGATGGACAGGATTTGGAGAATTTTGCCTTATGAATGTGAAACTTAGCATTAATCATTAAGTTGACCAGTTGTTGAATTTTGTAATTTTGGTTTTCGTAATAAAGTAAGATATCTTTAGCTTCTAATTTAATTACATTATTAGTTTGTATGTCAAAAAAATTCTTCAATTTTTTTCCAGAAACTTAAAGTATGTTCACATTCATAAAACAAATGTATGACGGACAAAATACACATCTGATTTCAATGTCCACACATTTGGATTTAAGTTGGTTGGTGGGGTAAATATGATGTCAAATTTTATATTGGACTTCTTTTACTTTGTTTGCAAACTTATAGGGAAGGAGCCAGGCTGTTTTCCATTGAATGTCCGAAAAATGGGAGTTCCAAACAAATTTCCCTCTTGGGGTTATTTTCCTTTTACTATAGAAGTAGTTTCTTATGTGTTTATTAGTGCACTTATTATTTCTAATATCTTTACCGTCAACAAGAAGGGAGAGATCCTTCTCTTGTACTTCTCGTCTCAAAGTGACACTTCATCAATTGAAGAATTCCATTAGCGTTTATTACCAATTGATATTCTTTATTTGTGATAGGAAAGGTTTTAGATTTAAGGAATTTCTCGTAATTTAGAATTTTACCTTCATCATTTTGTAGGTCTGCGAGGAAAATTATATTCCTGTCAATCCAGTTTTGTAAATATAATGATTTATTTTTCCTAGTTATGTATTCATTGTTCCAAATTATGCTTTTGTGAGGGGAGAACTTATGGACAAAGCTTAATTTTGCTGCCGTGAGAGACTGTTGAGGAAATTTTGATAATTTTTGCAGTAATTTGGATGGATCGTAATTACATTGTAGTAGAATTTGTATTCCTCCCATTTTCCTAAAGACATTCTGTGGTATAAAATACCAAAAGGACTCTGGAGCTTTCAGAAATTCTTTTAACCATTTCAGTTTAGTTTTTCCAAATTCTCCAAGGCAACATTTCATTACTGTGACGTAATTTCAGGCAGGAGAATTGGCGCCATCTACTGTTCATCTCAACAACTACAACCATCAGTAATGACGCCACAGGGGTGGATGGAGGAGCACAGAACTTTATTTAGCAAATTTGAAGAAGATCTTTTAAAGATTAGACACCATTTGGATGAAAATTCAGTTTCTTACAGCTTTTCTGGTTTCTGAAAGCCCTCAGCCCGGCAGAAAGCAGCTGTGCTGAGTTTATTTTCTCACTCCGTGGTGGTGAAGAGAATGGTGTCATGTTAAAAAAGAGGCGTCCACACATTCTCACGAGGTCAGTAGTTTTAACCTGAACTGCATTCTTGTGCAGGATGAATTCTGTGCGCGTGAACTACTAACAGATATAAACTCGCACATTTATTCCTGAAACTCCGGCCAAGCCTGTGCATATCAGCCGTGCTATAAGTGAATGCCTCTCTGCCTTCATCTCCGTCCCTCTCATCATCTGTGACATGTGGCACAGAGGCGCCAACTCACTTTGAGCATGTCTGGGGGTGAGCACGTGAAAAAGCTCTCGCTGAGACGACTGAGTCACTGGCTCGTGATGGTCACTCTTTAATCGTGCCAAACCTCCTGCAGAAACGATGCGATGAATACTGAAAAAGTGGGAGATCTTGGATGTAGAGATTTGTGATGAAGCAACAAAATACCTGCAACAACTAGGTCGTGTGGTCTGGATGTATAAATAAACCTCGGTGCCGTCACAGACGTAGCTGAACCACAGACGAGGCCGAGCCGTCTGTAACATCATCCGTAGGTTTGTGAAGACGCTCCGGCTTTGAAGGCAGGATTGCAAAGAGACGGGGACTACAATGACTGCGTTTCCATGCATCAATAACCCTTTTAACCCGAATATTGGCAATAACCCGAATTTGCACGGCCATGTAAACACCAATAACCCCTTTGAATAACCAGAATTTGCTCATATTCCGGTTTTTAAAAACCTGAATATGAGCCCTGGGTTACTCCTTTTAAAACCTGAATATTGGGTCATGTAAACACCAAACGGAATATCCCCATCAAACGGAACAGGAATTTGTTTTCTGCTCATGCTCTGTTCACAAGGAATCCTGGGCTGCGTCCGAAATCGCCATTAAGTGCACTAAATAGGGTTCAAACTATGTAGTTGGACTGCATTACAAAATAAAAAACATACTATACAGTGCACTAGTGAATGCTGTGACCACTGTAGTTGCACACACTGGATTATGGGATATAGTATGTGAGGTCATTTGCATCCTGGAGCTCTTTTATTGCGGCAGATATGTTTCACTTAGATGTTGCAAATGTTTGCATGACGTGTAGTGTAGTACATTGGTCGACAGACTCGTCTGCATGTAGGAAGGATTATGCAGCACTTTCATTTCATTTCACTTTCCTTACTTTTACTCTAATCAAGTATTTTAAGGTTACAGGACTGTCTCAGAAAATTAGAATATTGTGATAAAGCTCTTTATTTTCTGTAATGCAAAAATGTCATACATTCTGGATTCATTACAAATAAACTGAAATATTGCAAGCCTTTTATTATTTTAATATTGCTGATTATCGATTACAGCTTAAGAAAACTCAAATATCCTATCTCAAAAAATTTGAATATTCTGGGAATCTTAATCTTAAACTGTAAACCATAATCAGCAATATTAAAATAATAAAAGGCTTGCAATATTTCAGTTGATTTGTAATGAATCCAGAATGTATGACATTTTTGTTTTTTTAATTGCATTACAGAAAATAAAGAACTTTATCACAATATTCTAATTTTCTGAAACAGTCCTGTATGTTGGTCGACAGACTCTTCTGCATGTGAGAAGGATTATGCAGCACTTCTTGATATGAAGGGGTTCATTTTCCTACTTCTACTCTAATTAAGTCTTTTAAGGTTATATTTAAGTGTCAGTGCAGTTGAATAAAGGAAAGCATCTCCCCTGGGACCAGACAGTTGGGTTTATGATTGAGTTAGTACCACGATGACTTTGAAGACGGGGTCAGATTTCACCCAGAGTTGCAACCCTGGAAACTAAGATTGGGGTCAATTAAATTTGGGGTTTGTACGTAAATGTTTAAAGATGATTCCAGCAGATAAAACCTTTCTGAGTCCATACAATGCAGCAAAGTAACAACAATGATAAATTAAAGCTGCAAGCAGCGATGAACGGGCCCTCGCACTCACGGCCACCGCCCCCCATAAGCATATCAGAAATAACACCATCCACAACTTCCTATGTCAAACCATTCAAAAGTTATGGCAGAAAATAGGAACAAAGAAATATCAACCAATCAGAAGAAGGGGCGGGGCTAATTCAGGCCAATGAAGGTCAAGGACTCAATACAGAGTCCCATGACACCACCCACGAGTCTCTATGTCAAACCATTCAAAAGTTATGGCAGAGAAAAGTATTCTAGGGGGCGCTGTTGAGCCGTTAGGCCACGCCCATTAATGCAAACCATAAAATATCACATTTATCGCCAGGCCTGACTTGCATGCAAATTTTGGTGACTTTTGGAGAACTATCAAATATGGACCAATCAGATGAAGGGGGAACGCGCTTTTTGGCGTCTAGCGTCGCCACGGTAACACTTTTGAAAGAGAAAAGTAATGCGCGTAGTCGCAGGATGGAGACGCACATTTTGATGTATAACACACCTGGGTGCACGTTACGGTTCGGGCTCTGAAGTGGCCGAAGGAATGGCATAAATTTTGCCAAAATGACACGATTAATTCAAAATGGCCGACTTCCTGTTGGGTTTCGGCCATGGCGCCAAGAGACTTTTCTTTAAGTTGCGACATGATACAGGTGTGTACCGATTTTCGTGCATCAAACCGTATTGTGGGGCTTGAGGCACAAAGTTTTCAAGGGGGCGCTGTTGAGCCTTTAGGCCACGCCCCTTTAATGCAAACCATTAAATATCACATTTTTCACCAGGCCTGGCTTGGTGCAAAACTTGGTGACTTTTTGGGCACGTTTAAGGGGGCAAAAAGGCCCTCATTTGGTCAGAATAATAATAATTCCTACAGATACAATAGGGCCTTCGCACTGTAAGTGCTCGGGCCCTAATAATCAACAAGGCATCAACAAATAATAATAGCGCACTGACACTCTTTGTAAAGTGATTCAAATGACACTTCAAATGCACCACACGAACCCCCAAAACATTACGGCCAGATGATGTGGGACAGTTTATATTTAGACGAGAGGCCCTTGGCTCTCACATGTATCAGGTGATTGTTGTCAATAGATCTGAAGTGTCCTCGTGACACACAAATACACTGTCTCGTACACACACACACACACACACACACACACAATCACACACACCCTTATCCGTCTCATCTTACCGCCTGAGCTGTCACTCTTCATCAGCCGGCTCGGTGTCTGTTACGTTACACAGAGAGCCGGGCAGCCGAGTGGCATCCCGCTTAAAGTAAGGACTAATCTAAATATAATCCAAGTTTAATCCTGTTATGCTATTTGATATTACTGAATGAATATTCAGAATAACAGGGGCGAGTCACATGTTCTGCAGTTATTTTCTTGTCCTGCTGGCTTTTACCTGGAACAGAATATTCCAACATCATCAATCATGAACTGAAAAAGTCTTGAAAGGTGAAGGTGTTTATTAAAGGCTGGAAGATTATGTAGTTATTTATAACAAACATAAATGCATGTGCGGTTCAATCTCCCTTTATGAAGCGTTTTGACCCAGTTCAGTCTGTACTGTGTCCACCAGCAGGACACTTTTTCATTTGTGCAGCTTTTCTGTTACATTTCCAACAGATTAAAATGTTATCAAACAGGAGTTACATCAACAACTGGGTGACTTTTTTTACATTTTCTTTTTTTTTTTACTAACCTTGTCTGCACACATATTAATGGTTGATACCATGCCGGTACAAACCTAAGGCATATGTGCATTATTATTATATTTAATATATATATACATATATATACACGCATACACACACATACATATATACAAACTCTGTTTTTTTGGGAGGGGGGGTGACATCCACTGCAACCCAGGAAGCAAGAACACATGGAGGCCTCACATTGAGCACTGGAAATCTGCAACAAAAACCACAAACGAAACACGAAACCGACACGGAGCCGACCAAAACACGAGCAGCAATCGACCCAAATCTCCAGATCCGATCACAGTCTGAGCTAAGCTACCGCTAACTAACCCCAAAAACTACAGAGCAAGCATGCAGGTGAGGTGTGTGTGTGTGTGTATATGTGTATGCCTGTGTGTGTATGCGTGTGTGTGTGTGTGTGGGTGTGTATGTATATGTCTGTATGTATGTATGTGTATACTGTACATGCGTGTGTATGTACATGTCTGTGTGGCTATGTGTGTGTGTGTGTTTGTGTGTGTATGTGTGTGTATGTATATGTCTGAGTGGCTGTATGTGTGTGTGTGTGAGCGTATATATGTATTTGTGGTTAAGTGTGTGTGTGTGTGTGTGTGTGTGTGGTTAAGTGTGTGTATGTATATGTGTGGCTATGTGTGTGTATGTGTGCATGTATGAATATATCTATATGTGTGTGTGCGTGAGTGTGTGTGTGTGTATATGTCTATGTGGCTATGTGTATGTATGTGTGTGGGTATGAGTGTGCGCGTGTGTGTGTGTGTGTGTGTGTGTGTGTGTGTGTGTGTGTGTGTGTGTGTGTGTGTGTGTGTGTGTAATAAACCAAACAAAGCTCCACCTGAAGTGTATCTATAGTGGGGGAGGGGGGGAGCAACCCCGCCACCCGTGGGACCAGAGGCCGACGAGGAAGAACCCGGAGCCCAGGCCACCAGCAACCCCACAGAGGGGAGAAGTGTGATGTTTTTAACTGAGACAGAGCTGCAGAAGCTGATATTCTAGAGTCCAACTCCACAATTTATTTATTACAGCCTACATGGATGGAGAAGGACTCCAGACAAAGCGGTAGAAGGGAAGGAGGTGGGACTGCAGTGCCTCTTAACAACATATGATTTGATCCTTGACACATTTGTCCCTGCATTCTGAATCCTGCACTTCCATCAATCTTACCTGCGTTACCTGTCAGCGTTTGACGTGACTACCTCAACATGCTGCAGGCTACAAACACAACGCCCAAATGCATTCATGGTTATCTCTGGAAGTATCAGGTAGATCATCTCTGCCCTATATTTCCTTCATTTGTCAACTGATGTTTTATTTTTGATTATTTTTTAAACTTTTACTCTCTAATACCATGGATTTCCCTTTGGTGAAAAATGTTTATTATGTAGTTTATTTTAATTCCATATACAAAATAAATGATTTGGGAGTGCCAAATGTTTTTTTAGCACATTTCTGAGGCAAACAAAAAATAAAAAAAATTATGACATCATGTTTAGATTTAGATTAGACATAAATGTATACAGGACTGTCTCAGAAAATTAGAATATTGTGAAAAATGTCATACATTCTGGATTCATTACAAATCAACTAAAATATTGCAAGCCTTTTATTATTTTAATGTTGCTGATTATGGCTTACAGTTTAAGATTAAGATTCCCAGAATATTCTGATTTTTTTAGATAGGATATTTGAGTTTTCTTAAGCTGTAAGTCATGATCAGCAATATTAAAAATAATAAAAGGCTTGCAATATTTCAGTTGATTTGTAATGAATCCAGAATGTATGACATTTTTTAGCATTACAGAAAATAAAGGACTTCATCACAATATTCAAATTTTCTGAGACAGTCCTGTATATCTATCAGAGAAATTAGAGCACAGCATCAATTAAACCGGAGACACGGTAATATTGAAAATAATAGTGATACAAAAAACATTGATAGAAGATATTACACATCTGTTTGGACATTTGAGATCTCTAGCACATCATCATCACCCCTCCATCATCCCCTCCTCCCGCTCCTCCTCCCCCTCTCTCCGAGTCCAGAGTTTCTCATCCAAAGCAATTTACAAACAACAACTGACACAGGCAGTGTTGGATGATTTGTAACCTGTAATCTTTGACTCTTGAAGATCCAGACAGGCAACAGTGCAATAATTAGAGGCCAAGACCTCCCTTTGCTTGCATTCTCTTGTTCTTACTCTCTGGCTAGAAATGTTTCCTAGAGGGGGGTAGATCCTCTTGTGACCTTGATCTGATAAATTCACCTCCGAGCTCTTTCTGCTAAGCTGTAAAACACTGGAATAAGGAGGATAAGTGGCCATTTGTCTCAGAGAACGAGCAGAGGGGGGTGCTAAGATTCAGTCAAGCAGGTGGAGAAGAAAATGTTTTAAAAATGGGGAAAAAAATAAAACGGGACTGGAAGCAAAGGATGAAAAAGGAATGAGGTTAAATTGGATTTGAAAAATTAGCATTTTATTATATCCTTATGAAGAAACGGAGAACATGGGAATTTAAGTGATCTGGCCGATAAGATATTTGTTTGTTGATTTAGACACAAACATCTCACGAGAAGCAGCAGGCAATTTAAGAGCTTCAGCCATGCTGTTGTTTTTTTTTTTGGGGGGGGGGGGGGGTTACATCCGCTGCTAAACCAGGAAGCAAAAACACATGGAGGCCTCACGTCGAGCACTGGAAATCTGTAACAAAAACCACCGCCGAAACACGTAACCGACACGGAACCGATCAAAACACGAGCAGCAATCGACCCAAATGTCGAGATCTGATCACAGTCTGAGCTATGCTACAGCTAACTAACCCCAAAAACTACAGAGCAAGCATGCAGGTGAACAAGCCAGTGTGTATGTCTATGTGTGTGTGTGTGTGTTTGTGTGTGTGTGTGTGTGTGTGTGTGTGTGTGTGTGTGTGTGTGTGTGTGTGTGTGTGTGTGTGTGTGTGTGTGTGTGTGTGTGTGTGTGTGTGTGTGTGTGTGTGTGTTTGTGTGTGTGTGTGTGTGTGTGTGTGTGTATATGTCTGTGTGACTGTGTGTGTGTGTGTACCAGCGAGGTCCGCCCCTCCCCCCCCAGTGGCAGCCGAGGATCGTGGAAGGGGGGAAGGAGGGGGAGCGGAGGCCGAAGCCAGGAGGCAGGGCCAGCAGAGCCGGCCCTGGAAAGGCGACCACGCTCCCCCTCCGGCCATCCAAGTAGACGGGCGCCAGCCCTCCAAGCCGGGCCAGGGCCCCACCGTACCTCCATGGGCGAGGGAATGGCCCAACATCCCTCCATTCATACTGACGACATAAGACATAGACACCTGAGAATGCCTCCACCCTTCCGCCGCGCCCGCCCGCGCACCCCCCGGCCATGGGAGGCCCGATCCCCGTACCCGGCCCCACCCCACCCCCCGGGACCACCCCGGCGGACACCCCAAAGGTCACGGAGTCCCCACAGACGCAGGGGCACGCGGCCCCCGCCCAGCGACGGAGGACCAAGCGCAGACAGCCACCCCCCCCACCGCCATGAGGTAACCCCTCCTATAGACCCCCAAGGCCCCCCCCGGCCAGGGACAGGGCACCACGGCGATGACCCCCACCCCTCCCACCCACCGCCCTCCAGGGGCCACCAGAGGCCCGCACCCCAGCCCCCCAAGCCGACCCTCAACCCCAAGGGCTACGAGATCACCACCCAGCTTACGTTTCTGGTTTCTTGTTTCTTGTTATCCAGCTTCAGCAGCTCTTATGGTTCTTAATAAAGGACGTTGGTTTGTTACTCTTGACTTGTTCTCCTCTCCTGAATCGTGACATCATCACCTAAACCATTACAGGCTGTTATGCACCAGTCCTCTCAATCTGTCCCAGGATGCCATGACGTTGAGACTACAGCGAGGACTCAAGCGTCCCTGATCACCTTCATATCCGTCCTGAGAGATTAGATCTGAGTCTTACCTGGAGTGTGCTCAGGATCAGTGTTGGCCACCTGTGATTCGATCTTCCAGGATGTATTTCAATGCAAGTCTCTTGAAAACCTTTTTTTTTTTTTATTGCCCTGACACGAGTCTGCTTTGGTGATATCTTCAACACTGGCAACTACCATCGTGATGAATTAGCTAGCTCATCTTTCGATTCGATCATATTTTAGATCGTAATTTAACCTGTGAATTGTTTTTTTTCTGAATGATAGTTTACATTTCATCACATTACAACAATATAGATAGAAGGCTCACGTGCATGCTACGGTTCGGAAAATGGAAGATTATGTACAAGGCAGAAAAGGAAAACACTAAAGCTGTGATTTGTTTTCCCCATTGGAAAAAAAACTGCACATAAGCAATTTTCAGGCATGCACACTTGTGTGTGCACTCTGTGTCATCTGAGTACACAGATGCATCCTGACAGGGCTGCAGCCGGCTGGATTAATACACTAAATGTTGTACATGTCGACCTGCATCACCACAGACGGAGACCTCCATCCCCCACCTGCTGCTACCGGGATTACTTTTACCATCACATTCATCGGTCCAGTCGTCCACCGAGTCAACCGCTCATCCACCGAGCAGACTGGTAAATCCAGACGGACGGACGCACTCCAGTATGATACAACCAGTACTGGAGTTGAGGGGGGATGAGGGGGGATGGCATCCCCCCCCCTTAAATAAAAATGGTCAAAATCATCCCCTCCTGAAATAAAAACGGTCAAAATCATCCCCCCCTGAAATAAAAATGGTCCAAATCATCCCCCCTGTACACCACCCACAAGTCTTTATGCCAAACCATCAAAAATTATTGCAGAAAAAAGGGATGATCAAATATTGACCAATCAGAACAAGGGTCAGGGCTAATTCAGGCCAATGAAGGTCAAGGACTCAATACTAAGTCCGATGACACCACCCACATGTCTTTATCACAACTCATTCAAAAGTTATGGCAGAGAAAAGTTTTCTAGGGGGCGCTGTTGAGCCATTAAACCACACCCATTAATGCAAACCATTAAATATAAAATTTTTTGCCAGGCCTGGCTTGCATGCAAAATTTGGTGACCTTTGGGCCCTCCTTTCGTCAGAAGAAAGAATAACGAGAATAAAAAATTCCTACAGATACAATAGGGCCTTCGCACTGTAAGTGCTCGGGCCCTAATTATTGAAATACAAACGATAAGGAGTTCATAAAGGCGGTTTCTGTGGGACTGAATGATCTGTACCAGAAGGTTTTGCAGGATTTGCAGTGTTGTCCATTATGTTGAGAAGCTTGTGTAACATTTATTTTTCACAATCAGCTCCTGGAGCTCCAGAATAGTCAGATGCGTCTGAAAATATCCCCACATGACCGAGCTATCAAATCTCTGTGGCAGCAGTTGGATTCAGGCAGGCTGCAGACCTCCACACCACCGCCCCGCTTCCTCAGTAAATGAACTGTCAGGAACGGATACTCACTCCTTCTGCGACCAGACAGCCCTCCAGCAACAAGACACTTTGTGAGCTAACATACTGAAAAAGTCTTAACAGCCTGTGACCTGCATCTTCCCAGTGGATGGACTTCTCCAAAACCTCAGGGTTTTTAGTTGTGTGTTCATTTTGGTATACACGCAGTACTGGAGTTGAGGGGAGATGAGGGGGGATGAGGGGGGATGGCACCCCCCCCGAAATAAAAATGGTCCAAATCCTCCCCCCAGTAAAACTGCCATCCCCCCTTTCCATCCCTTATGTCATTTCATCAATGAATGTGGTTTTACTGCTATTTCAACATTTAGAGTCATCACCAGAAAAATAACACCAGAAAAATAACTTATTTGACAATTTTCACCTTTTTCAAGTAAATTTTCAATTGAAATAAGTAGAAAAATCTGCCAGTGGGACAAGATTTATCTTCTTATTACAAGCAAAAAAACTGGATGGCCGGTGGGGGAGCGTGGGCGCCTTTCCAGAATCACTGGCAGATTTTTTTACTTATTTCAAGTGCAAATCTACTTGAAACAGGTGGAAATTGTTGTTTTTTCCAGTGATGAGTCTTGTTTTAAGTGTAATGAGATTTTTTTTACTAAAATGAGACATTTTAACAAGAAAGCACATTTATCTGTCAAATTATCTGTCCCCATATGATAAAATCTACCATCCCCCCTGATTGTTTTTTACAACTCCAGTACTGTCTACACGGTGTAAGTCTCAAGGTCAACAGACAGCAAACGCTGAGTTCACAAGACACTTGAGACATGAAGAATGGCGCTGATATGAAAAAGATGTCACGCGTAAAAGCTTGCAGGGGATTTAACAGGCCTGTGAGTGGAGTCACCTCTGCTGGCAGAACACAGCCCGGCCCGGGAGTGTGAGGGCGGACCGACGCTCGTGTTACTGTCTTCACGTACGCCTTCACATGCCTCGGCCGGTCTCTGCGGTTGCCAGTCCACTTTCGTGAAGTGAGAATTTTATTTATTTTGCTTCTGTTTCCAGATGGGTCACCAACATCCCGATGGTACTTGTGGGGGCTCCAAAGTAATCGGATACAACGTGATCCTCTGCTGGCACAGACTCAGTCTCCAGTCCAGCGGACACCGTTTTATCACTAAGGTGGACTTTAGTGCTTGAGGACACCCGTTTCAAATCAGTCCACTGAATAGGAATTTATCATGTGTAATCAGAGCCTTGAATGGTGTGAGTAGATGGGATACTGTCTACCCGCTAGATTTTTGTCATTATTCTTTGGGTTGATAATGGCTTTCTCTTCAGGTTCAGGGTTTAGGTTAAGGTTAGGTTTAGGGTTACGGTTAGGATTAGGTTTTAGGGTGAGGGTTAGAATTTGGGGTTTAGGTTAAAGTTAGGTTTAGGGTGAGGGTTAAGGTTAGGGTTAGAATTTGGGGTTTAGGTTAAGGTTAGGTTTAGGGTTAGGGTTAGAATTTGGGGTTTAGGTTAAGATTAGGTTTAGGGTTAGGGTTAGAATTTGGGGTTTAGGTTAAGGTTAGGTTTTAGGGTTAGGGTTAGAATTTGTGGTTTAGGTTGAGGTTAGGTTTTAGGGTTAGGGGTAGGGTTAGAATTTGGGGTTTAGGTCAAGGTTAGGTTTAGGTTTGGGTTAGGGTTAAAATTTGGGGTTAAGGTTAGTTTAGGGTGAGTGTTAAGGTTAGAATGTGGGGTTTAGGTTAAGGTTAGGTTTAGGGTTAGGGTTAGAATTTGGGGTTTAGGTCAAGGTTAGGTTTAGGGTTAGGGTTAAGTTTAGAATTTGGGGTTTAGGTCAAGGTTAGGTTTAGGGTTAGGGTTAGAATTTGTGATTTAGGTTGAGGTTAGGTTTTAGGGTTAGGGTTAATGTTAGAATTTGGGGTTTAGGTTAGGTTTAGGGTTAGGGTTAGAATTTGGGGTTTAGGTTAAGGTTAGGTTCAGGGTGAGGGTTAGGGTGTGTGTAGGTGAGGTATGATGACTCTGAAATGTGTAGTTGAGCGTAGAATGATGACAAAACATCTACTGAGCCTAAGTTTCGTTTTCAATAGCAGTAGCTGGGTTAAAATACATAGAGAAAGCCATTATCAACCCAAAGAATAATGACAAAAATCTACCGGGTAGACAGTATCCCATCTACTAAACCATTCAAGGCTCTGATTACACATGATACATTCCTATCTAGTGGACTGATAGCATGTTGAGGAAGTGTTTTTATTAATACGGATTGGTTAGGTTGCCCATCAAGGTCAGAAATGAGTAAAACGGGTTTCCCGGCTGAGCATCTATTGTTAGACGTAATGCTGGAGTTGCAGCTGCTCAGAGCCCGGAGTCGGCTCCCGTTCTCACGCAGTGGATAAATAAGAGCGTGGCAAAAACATGGCAGGAGGAGGACAGCTGGAAGGAAAATAATAAGGTATACTGTTTAAAAAAAGACTTTTGCCACTTTCTTTTCCAGAGCTTTATTTGCAGCTTAGTTAGTTCTTAGATTTTCACCCCTTTCTCTCAGTAAGTCATCTTAATGTTTTTTTATTGGCTGTGATGGAGGTGATAACTTCTTCAAGAGCGTGGCTGGAATTCCTGAACTGGATCTCACAACGTTTAAATCCCAGTCCTCTTTACGGTGGAGCGTTGCTCGGAGACAAAATATGATTCAACTGGCTGCTGGGCAGACTGGACACACACACACACACACACACACACACACACACACACACACACACACACACACACACACACACACACACACACACACACACACACACACACACACACACACACACACACACACACACACACACTGACGCTGCTGGAAATCTAAGCACCTTGGAGTGCGTATTAGCAGATATACAGTTTGATAAACCATTAAATGAAGCTTATTCATGCATTATCCATGTCTTCTGTCACATAGTAATGAACTACATGAATTATATCGTCATGTAAATACACAAATATGATTGTGTAAAGGCCACTGACAACACATACACCCGTTTATGTAAAGCTGAGTTCATCAGAACTGACCACCAAAATCTAATTTAGTACTTTTTTAGTCCAAATCTAACGAATTAACTTTCTTCAGCCACAGATGTTCCCACAGCTTGCAATTATAAAATAATAGTTGAATATTGTTTCGAAAACCTCGAGCAGCATTTATGTACGACTCCTGATTATTATTTTGGGCGGCACGGTGACTTGGTGATTTCTCCGGGCTCAAATCCTGACTTTTCCCTTTCTCCTCATGCTTGTGTGAGTTTGCCCTTTCACTTCATTGTTCTGTCCAGCAGTTTCGTATTGGGTTCAAAATATGGTGGAACATACAGCTTGTGCGTATTTCAGGAAATGCAATGACAAAGTATCCCCCTATGTAGTAATTAGGGTGCCCATTAGGATTAGAACAACCTGTTTGGGGGGCATGGTGTGAATATTTCTAATTTTGCTGAAAGGCTCGTGTATATTCACCCCAACCGTTAAAGCAAAAACATATGCACTGGTGTAGTTGGATAATCTTGAATTATACTTAAAGGAGCTTGAGGCTCCTTTTAAGAAAGGAGACTCTCTAGCGCCACCCTTCACCACGACGGCCGTCGGGGGTACTGCAGCCAACAGTGAAGCCGGCACGGGAGAACGGGGAGAACGTGCATGCAGGGTCATGTGACGTCACATCCGCAGGACAGCGCGGGAAATTCCGGTCACAATTGCAGCACATTTTGCAGCACACAGCCTGTTCAAGGCAACAGAGAGATACACTAGAGGAATCATTCTTTTTGGTTTGGAACGCTTCATCTGACATTATTACTAGAAAACTTAAAACGTATACGAATTTTTTTCATAAATTCTGCCTCAATCCTGCCTCATGCTCCTTTAACTGTGTACATATATCTACTGATGCCTCTGGACACATCTTCAGTGATGTTCCTGGAATCATCGGGTGTTTCGGGTCTTTCAACATCATACACCCTCCTCCAGGTGACCCAACCGGGGCTGATCAGACCACAGCTTGTGTCCAGATGGCTAGCTACCATGACTCCATGGCTCTCCTCTTTTGAGCCACAGCCATCTTGAGGCTCTCTCTGCCGCATCGGTGGTGCTGCGGATGGCTCTCCTCTTCCTCTCTCCCACGATGCCTAAATAGCTAAAGGCTCTAGCCAAAGAACGGGCCGCAAAACCTCTGCATCCTACCTCCACTGGAAGACACCTCGCTCTCCACCCTGCCTGCTGACAGTCACTGACCAGTTTGAAAGTTACTTTACTTTGAAAGTTTCTTCTCGAAGGCTTCTTCCAAGCGTTCTTCCCATGGAACTGTTAGCTCTAGCATCACTGTTTGCTTGGTGACTCCGACACGAGGACAATGTCTGGCCGCAAGGTGGTAACAGCAATGTGGCTAGGGAACTTAAGTTGTCGTTAAAGGTCCACCAGCAGCTGCCAGTCTCTTGCAGAGGTCAGGATGCCAGGATGCTCTGACAAAGGCGATGGTTCTCTTGGAGGGCCGGAACTGCTTTGCCCACACAAATCCAGCCCTGATGGAATCAGCAATGGTGTTAAGGACTTGGTCATGCCTCCAGCGATCCCTTCCATCTCCAAGTGCCCTGGTGCAGCAGCTGAGGATGTGTTCTAGGGTTCCTCGCTTGGAACACAAGGGGCATGCTGGTGTCTCTGCTACCCCCCATGTGTGCAGGTTTGATGGGCTTGGGAGCATGTTGTAGACTGCCTGGATGAGGAATTTGATGCGTTGGGACTCGGCTCTCCAGAGCTCAGTCCAGGTCACCTTCCTCTCTGTCGCATTCTCCCATCTTGTCCAGGCTCCCTGTTGTTTCATCCCCACTGCCTTGCAGGATCTCGTCTCGTCCTCTACTGCTCTCACCTCCTCCTGGACTAGGCACCACCTCTCCTTCCCCTTGGTGTTGAATTGAGGAGTTGGAAAGGACCCCTAGTCCAGCTCGGCCCCGTGTGACCACTCCTACCAGGTTTTTGTGACGTAGCCTGGCCTCTGCCTCTTGGACAGCATCTTCTGCTCTCCACTTCCTGCCAGTCCTCACTTGGGTCCCAGCATTGGCCACCTTTGGGTCCCTTGAATCCCTGTACTGCACCACTTCTCTGGCTCTTGTCACCTTGAATTCCTCCTCCAAGGATCTAAAGGGCAGCTTCAGTTTGTTGTTGCGCCCATAGAGAGCGATGCTGCTCAGGCTCTTCGGTAACCCAAGCCATCTGAGATTGGGTTAGACAAGGAGGGGCCACAGGATCCTGGGGAGAATGCCATGCTGGTAGATCCAGGCTTTGAACTTCCCAGGAAGGCCTGTCTTGTCCACAGTTTTCAGCCAGCTATCCAACTCAGTGCAAGTGGACTGAATTGATGTTTTGTCTCTCAGAGAGCTGTCAAAAGCCTTTCCCAAACTCTTGACTGGCTTCTCTGAGATGGTAGGGATGGTTGTGGCAGGGTGGAGGAGCTGCAGGCACTCAGGCCGACGGGACACAGGTGTGGCCCGTCAACCTCTCCACCCTGCCAGCCTTATAAGGGAGAGACAGAGAAGCTGCAGGTTCGGAGGAGCTGCTGCGGAGAAGCTGCTGCTGCTGCTGCTGCTTGTGCACGTGTGTCCTGGGTAGGAGGTTCCAGTGAATAAAAAGGGTTCTGCACAAAGCTCCGTGTCCTCTCTATCCTGTCGGTCGGACCCCCGTAGCACTCGCCCTGCTACAATGGCTTTGCCGGAGATGGTAACCCGGAATTTGTCCTCCACCCTCCCGCGCTTCAGCACCATTGATCTAGATTTGGCTGGTTTAAAATGCATCCGGGCCCACTCCACTAGCTTCTCGAGTGAGCCCGGATGCGTTTTTAACTGACTATATTTGAGTTTTATGTGTTAAATAACATATTCTGCAAAGACTGGCCCCCATCCTTCAGGAGACCCTGGATCAGACTGAAACAGGTAGAGATATTGAATGAAAAGAGTTAACAGGATTTACTTGATTTACCCCCACTCAAAAATAAATAAATAAATCAAAACACAAAATTAAAGCTGAAAAAAAATAATGAAAGTACGTTTTATTGTTTATTTGCACATACACACACTTTGTGTACATAACTGAATTAACATGGGAATCTAAATAAGAGCAATCACGAGTTCAACAAATGGGAAGCTGGGACTTGTTGGTGAATTAGAGAAACAGGAAATCTCTTCTTTGAGGCTTCGCTTCCGTAATCACAAACAAAAACAACAGAATTAAAAAAGAAACTGAAGCAATCAACTCGAGACAAAAAAAAAAATAATAGGCAAACATAGTTTTGAGTACAAACAAAATGCAGAAACATGTATTAGTTGAAAGGGGGAAGGACAAGGAGCTCCTGCTTAATCTCTAACCATACAGGGCTGTCTCAGAAAATTAGAATATTGTGATAAAGTCCTTTATTTTCTGTAATGCAATTAAAAAAAACAAAAATGTCATACATTCTGGATTCATTACAAATCAACTGAAATATTGCAAGCCTTTAATTATTTTAATATTGCTGATTATGGTTTACAGTTTAAGATTAAGATTCCCAGAATATTCTAATTTTTTGAGATAGGATATTTGAGTTTTCTTAAGCTGTAAGCCATGATCAGCAATATTAAAATAATAAAAGGCTTGCAATATTTCAGTTGATTTGTGATAAATCCAGAATGTATGACATTTTTGCATTACAGAAAATAAAGGACTTTATCACAATATTCAAATTTTCTGAGACAGTCCTGTATAATGTTCATTTTTCCAAATTGCAGATTCAATTTCATGACAAGAAAGAAAAAAGATGTTACCGTTATCAGAACCGGCAACCCTGCTGTGTGAGAGGAACAGGCCTCTTTGTTGATGCTTTTCCCTTTTGTGGGGTCGCCACAGCGGATCTTCATGCTCTGCATATTGATGTGGAATAGGTTTCACGTGGATTAACCTTCCTGACGCAACCGGCCCCATTTATCCGGGCTCGGGACCAGGACTGTGAGCAATAGTGTGGGGTCAGAGTCCTGCTCCGGGACGCTTCACCACATCACTGTCACCAGTACTCGAGTTGTAAAAAAAATCAGGGGGGATGGTGGATTTTATCATATGGGGACAGATAATTTGTGCTGATTACAAATAATATAATATATTACAAATAATAGCAGTGACCAAAACAGCTGCAGAAATACTGCAGGAATGACATAGCAGCAGTTAAATGCAGCCTTCTGTAAGCTTAAATATCCACTGGGCTTACATCAAATACATCAAAACACAACAATAAAAAACACTTTTCTGAACTTATCAATATGACTCTGTCCTTCACAGGATAAGTAACATGGATCACTGCAAAAACTCACAATCTTAACAAGAATATTTGTCTTATTTCTAGTTAAAATGTCTCTTTAGTAAAACAATCTTATTACACTTAAAACAAGACTCATCACTGGAAAAAACAACAATTTTCACCTGTTTCAAGTAGATTTTCACTTGAAATAAGTAGAAAAATCTGCCAATGGAACAAGATTTTTTTGCTTGTAATAAGAAAATAAATCTTGTCCCACTGGCAGATTTTTCTACTTATTTCAAGTGAAAATTTACTTGAAACAAGTGAAAATTGTCAAATAACAAGTTATTTTTCTGGTTATATATTTCTGTCTATTCTGTTATATATTTATAACCAAATGTGTTAGAAGCAGCGGCCGTGCACTGCAAAAACTCAAAATCTTACCAGGAATTTTGTCATATTTCTATTCCCTAATTTTTAGTCAAAAAAATCTCACACACTTAAAACAAGACTCAATGGAATCACTGGAAAAAACAACAATTTTCACCTGTTTCAAGTAGATTTTCACTTGAAATAAGTAGAAAAATCTGCCAGTGGAACAAGATTTTTTGCTTGTAATAAGATTTTCCTACTTATTTCAAGTGAAATTTTACTTGAAACAGGTGAAAATTGTCAAATAAGTTATTTTTCTGGTGTTATTTTTCTGGTTATGACTCTAAATGTTGAAACAGCAGTAAAACCACATTCATTGATGAAATGACATAAGGGATGGAAAGGAGGGATGACAGTTTTACAGGGGGGATGATTTGGACCGTTTTTATTTCAGGGGGGGATGATTTGGACCGTTTTTATTTCAGGGGGGGATGATTTGGACCGTTTTTATTTCAGGGGGGGATGATTTGGACCGTTTTTATTTCAGGGGGGGATGCCATCCCCCCTCATCCCCCTCAACTCCAGTACTGACCGTCACCCTGGAGATAAAACAACGAGCCGTTCGTTTCCCCAGGTCTTCAACTTCCCAGAGCTTCTGTAGATTTTCTCAAAATCATTTTTTCCATTTCCTGTACATGTGACGGCAAACAGATAGCACTCAGTTGCTGTTTAGAGTCTGTTGTAATAAGGCTTACATGTCAACAGTGACGCAGACTTACTCTCTGTCACTAAACAGCCAAAGTGTTGACAGTGTAAGCAGCCAACATAAAGGATTTCAACTAAAACCCAAACAGTGGCGAGCCCGGCGGAGGATACGGGGATCTAATCTAGAGTCCATGGGAAGCAGCAAAGCAGTTCTGACTCAAGCGTTTACCTCAGACGCCTCCGTACTCACCTAAATCCACAGCAAAACAAATAAATGTCACATGCTGCCTCCTGCTATTGTCACTTTTTGTGTTAAGTAAAAAAAAAATAATAATAAAAAGAGGACTGCTTGTGTAGCTGCCAAGGCTTATTGTGCTCATTTCCTTCCAACAGGAAATCCCTCCTGACGCCATTGCTGCACAACTGTTATTTCATTTGAGCGTTCACTTCAGACAAATGGAAATTTTACAGTCTGCCAAAACGCACCAGCCTCAGACTCGCCACCAGAGGAGGATTAAGGTAGTCAGGGGCCCCTAGGCAATTTTTTCTCCGGGGCCCCCCTTATGCATCATGTTCTCCCAGAAAAAAGTAATTTTTTGCCATGTGTAACATGTGTAACAGAAGTCTTTGATGAGGCTGGTAAAATCCAGTTTTCTAAGAATATCCCTCTCAATGCTCATCAAAGACGGTGTTGAGTCTGTTTTGGCCCATTGTGGATCTCAGTTTATTCTTCACAAGTCCAAGTTTTGAAAATGAACGCTCCCCACTGGCATTGCTAACAGGTAAAGTCAAAAAGAGTCAGTGCTACATGTATATCAACATTTGGAAACACTGTCTGTAGTCTCCGTCCTCTGTCACGGCCCGGTTCAGTTGCCTCATCTGCTTGTTTTTTTCTTGTTGTCATTGACACAGACCAGACTTAAAATACCCTGTTAGCTTTGGAATCTTCATTAATAATTGCTTGTCCCCTTTTTCTTTCTCCCGCTGAACTTTACGTTTCTGAGCATCACTGAGTTTCTTGTCGGACATTTTGCCGCTGTAAAGGATGATTTATGGTTCTGCGTTAAATCGACGGCGTAGCCTACGGCGTGGGTTAAGCGGCGACGCGCGCCGTACGGTGTGCGACGCTGCGTAACCTACGCCGTAGGCTACGCCGTTGATTTAACGCAGAACCATATATCAGCCTTCAGATTGACAGGCAACAGCATTGTGACGGAAGAACGACAAATCAAATCAATGAGCTGATTGGATAGAAGTGACCCATGTTTGCCCAATCAATGCTTTTTTGCTTGTTTATCACCTCACGGACGAATAGAGTTCACTTTTTTTACACCATTGTAGAGTATTTACATTTATAAAAAATATCTTGACCAATCCAAGGGCCCCTCCACACGTGGGGCCCCTAGGCTGCAGGCTAGGGAAGCCTGTGCATTAATCCGTGCATGCTCGCCACGTGAATGCTGGTTTACCGGCTACGCCCAGCTCGTGTCCCAGGTTTTGCTGTAACATTCAACAGGGTTAATTAGCTGCACGTTTCCACAAAACATTTGGACAGGAGAGACACCACACCTACAGCAGACGTGTCTTCAGTATTCATTCATTACTCAGGTAGAAGTATAGATACTAGAGTTTAAAAATACTCCTGTAGAAGTTGAAGTATCAACTCAAGTTTTTTACTCAAGTAAAAGTATAAAAGTACTGGTTTCAAAACTACTTAAAGTATAAAAGTAAAAGTAATGTAAAGGGGAAAAAAGCCATTAAGGACAAAAGCCATTGAAAATGAATGTATCTTAGTATAATGCAAATATATTAAAGAAGCATATATGTGTACTATTGAGCATTAACATGTGTTTCAGAGAGCAGCAGATATGATGACTAGTTGCCTATAAGTATTGTAATGGTGCAAAAAGTCAAACTTCATGTTCACGTTATCATTTATCCTAACCTTTATTGGAATGTACATCCAAGTTTAGTTGCAGGAATCTGAGGGAACGGATGTAAGAACAAAACTGGACAAGAACATCTGAAACAACCACAACCAAATTCACTCTATCCGGATGGAGCAATTTAACTGGATAGTTTTTATTTAAAGGCTGAAATGAAATAGACCAGGTGTCGGCAACCCAAAATGTTTTAGAGCCATATTGGACTGAAAATAAGGAAGATTTTTTCTTCCTTATGCACTTCGAGAAAAAAGTCGAAATGTCAAGAAAAAAGTCAAAATGTCGAGAAAAAAGTCAAAATTTCGAGAAAAAAGTTGAAATGTCAAGATTAATGTTGATGTTCAATCTTGAGAAAAAAGTCGAAATGTTGAGAAAAAAGTCTAAATGTTGAGAAAAAAGTCTAAATGTCGAGAAAAAAGTCAAAATGTTGAGAAAAAAGTCAAAATGTTGAGAAAAAAGTCGAAATGTCGAGAAAAAAGTCAATATGTTGAGAAAAAAATCGAAATATCGAGATTAAAAAGGAAAGGAAAAAGGAACAAAAAGAAGAAAAAAAGAAAAAAAGAGAAAAAAGAAGAAAAAAAGGCAAACATTTTTGAAAAAGCTCCAGGAGCCACCAGGGCGGCGCTAAAGAGCCGCATGCGGCTCTGGAGCCGCGGGTTGCCAACCCCTGAAATAGAGTAACGAGGCTGTTTTTAAAATGTAAGGAGTAAAAGTAAAAAGTCGTCTGAAAAATAATTACTCCAGTGAAGTATAGATAACCAAAATTTCTACTTAAACAAAGTAATGAAGTATTTGTACTTCGTTACTTGACACCTCTGATCTGGAGAGATGCATGTAACGCCTAAAACCTAAAATTAGATGAGATTAGATGCATGTTTTTACCCTCTTAGGTTGCTCTCTTACGTGAGTGAATTCTGCAGAGTTCTTGCTCTGCAGCATTCCTGTGGACGCCGCCACACCTGTACCCTCTTTTATTCTTTCATGTCACCTCTAGCTGCTAATTATCTTGACGCTGAGGTAAATGCTTTCTTTTACCGTCATTTTTAAATGGTTTTTGTGGGGCAAAGGATTTTTCACATTGTGTAAGTGTAACTGATCACTGCTGCGTAAACTAAAAACGATGAGGATACACGTTTCACACGTTTCTTTCCTACCTTGCAAAACAGCTCTGTATTGTGTTACTATTTTTAAAGCTCTCTTACAGGGTGACGTGTGGAATAAAGCCGAGACTCAACGTGGAGTATAAATGTTGCAACGTCTCCTATAATACCGTCTCCTTCGACTGGCGTAAGCGCGTTGTGAGTGCCACATTTTGGGATTTTGGGAGTTATATTTAGCAGATAGAGCATAACCCCCCCCAGCTGAATGATGTTTGATGTGTGAGCTAAAATTATTTCACATGTTTCTCCTGGCTCACCTGAAATATTTAGGCAAGCCACGTTTATTTGTAATCCCACATTTCAGCAACAAGGCGATTGAAAGTGATTTACATAATGAGTTACAGTGCAGTGGCGTGATAAAGAAAAGTTCGACTCAAGCTACAGTTACGGTGTCGTACTGGAGTTTTTTAGTTTTTTTTCTAATATTTTTATCCCGTTTTTTTCCCCATTTTATCACCCAGTGCTCCTACCTAACAGTCCTGTGTTGTACTGAAGTTAGCATCGTTTACGTTTACATTCAGAATGGTTTGAATAATTCAGTCAAAGGCAGCTGTGAAGAAACTGTAGTAGTGATGAGTTGGACTGAGGACAAACGCACGGATGAGTTTCACGTGTTGAGTTGAACCAAAACCTTTTAGCACATCACGTAGTTCTTTAGGGCTCTGTATCTCGAGGGTTGTCAACATGGATGTTAAAGTCCCCCACGATGATTAAACACTCGTATTCAACAGATATTACCGATGGCAGGTCATTGAAATCATTGAAAAAGTTTGCGTGGTGTCTCGGAGGCCTGTAAACATGGAAGGAACCGCCAGAGATTCCACCCTCAAATTTTACTACAAAAAGTTTTAGGGATTATTGTTAACTTGAAAAGGTTAACTAGCTGACATGTTGATACCGATACTGGTATCAGTATCGGGGCCGATACTGCTCTCATATAAGCTACTCGTACTCGTACTCGCAAAAATTCTCTGATACCACGCACCGATACTTCATTGTTGTTGTAGTTACTGGTTAGCGCCGCTAGGGGGAGATGTTGAGCCGCCCCGCGGCTCCCCGGGTCAGTCTGCAGCCTGAATGAGCAGCAGCAGAGCAGCAGCTCTGCTGCTATTCATGTTTCAGTAAGTTCTATCTTCCTTAATTATACAAACTGGACGGTTGAGTATTACACTTACTCACAGGGAACTTTATTAAACACTCCACGTAACTCAGAGTACAACATAAACAATCCCATTGTTACGTTCCGGTTAGCCGGTTAGCCGCGTTAGCTGGTTAGCCGCGCCGACAGCCCACAGTCTGTCTTGCTTTTGTCGTCGTCCCTTATTTTGAAATATGTCCACACTGCTGACGTCCTGCTGCATTAATTGTCACTATCTATGTATATATTAAATATAGAGGGTTTTCACCGACGTCACGAAATGGGCGGTACCGCGACCCGGCAGCCATAGCGGCGGGATTATTTGTAGGCAGAGTGGAGGCTGTGGAGGGCTGGAGGTTGAACAACAACAACAAAGCGGCTAACATGTAAAATTTGACCATGTCAAAACCACGGAAAACCTCGGCAAAACGTGGGGAAGATACCAGATACCGGGAAGGACTTGGTCCTCCAGAAAGGGCGAGGTATAAAGAGAAATTAAACCTTTTAGGTGGCCATGATCCGTACGAGCTGGAGCAAACAACGTGGACCACGGATGACCCGACTATTCTGCCAACGATTAAATATCCTGACATCGTGAATTACCTCATTTTTTTTTACCAAATGGACCCCCATTTGTACACTGGCAGAGTAGGGTGCTAGAAATTTAGTTTGAGAAACTCTGTTGTAAGGCTATGAAATGAATAAATCATGGCGAGCAATAACGCTAAATATACAGTAGATTATTATATTATTATATTTATTTTTCACTTAACTGACAATAAATGTGAAGAACAAACACGAATGTTGTCAAGATTCTTGCCCGTGAAGTTCCGTTTCAGTGCAGCAAGCCACAGACGTCTCCTTTCTTCTGATAAGTTTCGGCAAGTATCTCCCTGATTTGTGATAACTTTTGGAAGTCTGTAAAACTCCAGGTGTTTTTCTCGGTCAGACCGATTTGTACAACCGTACACACGGCAATAATTGACCATTTTCCACGCGGATTGTGATTACGGTTTATGAAGGAGCAGAAATGTGCAGTCTCTCATACGCTCTGGCTTTGTTTTGGTCTTGGGGGTGGGGGGTATATCTCCGTAATGGCGACTCGCGTTTGGTGACGTCACGTGAAAGCCCTGTATAGCAATAATGCACATATATATGCCTTTGGTTTTTACCTACATGGTATCAATCATTAATATGTGTGCAGACAAGGTAAAAAAAAAAAAGATTGTCACTATCTTGCCTGAAACGGCGCTGCCAGTCTCACCCACGGGCACCACTGTCCTCCCACCACGCACCACGCCGGTTAGCGGCTAACCGTACTGTAACAATGGGATTGTTTATGTTCTTCTTCTTCTTCTTCTCTGTTTTATTGGTGGATCGCAACCAACTTTAAGGTGCATACCGCCACCTACTGTACAAGAGTGTGTAACATCATTTCATTTAGCCTGTTTTCAAAATTTTAAAATTCTTTTTAAAATTCTTTTTAAAATTCTATTTGATTGTTTATGTTGTTTCACATGGACGGCTTCAAGTGAAGCACCGCACATGCTCAGTTGATGTTCCTGCGACGAGACTAAAGCGGAGGAAAGCCCCGCTGGCCAAGTTTTGTTTAAAATTGAATTTCTGTTGCAAATAAAACCTGTCTTCCAATTCATTGCATTTTTCACCTAGCCTTTTTAATTTTGTGGTAGAAGCATCGGATCGGTACTCGGTATCGGCGAGTACACAAATTAAAATACTCATACTCGTACTCAGTGTGAAAAAAATGGTATCGGGGCATCCCTAGTTAGCATGTTTAAACTTATAAACTACAATGATCTATCTATCTAATGAAAACCTGTCTGTCTGTCTGTCTGTCTGTCTGCCTGCATCCATCATCCAGCCATCATCCATCCATCCATCCATCCATCCATCCATCCATCATCCAGCTATCATCCATCCATCCATCCATCCATCATCCATCCATCATCCATCCATCCCTCCATTCATCCATCCATCCATCCATCCATCCCTCCATTCATCCATCCATCCATCCATCCATCCATCATCCATCCATCAATCATCCATCCATCCATCCATCCATCCATCCATCCATCCATCCATCCATCCATCCATCCATCCATCCCTCCATTCATCCATCCATCCATCCATCCATCCATCCCTCCATTCATCCATCCATCCATCCATCCATCCATCCATCCATCCATCATCCATCCATCAATCAATCATCCATCCATCCATCCATCATCCATCCATCCATCCATCCATCATCCATCCATCCATCCCTCCATTCATCCATCCATCCATCCATCCATCCATCCATCCATCCATCCATCCATCCATCCATCCATTCATCCATCCATCCATCCATCCATCCATCCCTCCATTCATCCATCCATCCATCCATCCATCCATCCATCCATCCATCCATCCATCATCCATCCATCCATCCATCCATCCATCATCCATCCATCCCTCCATCCATCCATCCATCCATCCATCCATCCATCCATCCATCCATCCATCATCCATCCATCCATCCATCCATCCATCCATCCATTCATCCATCATCCATCCATCCATCCATCCATCCATCCATCCATCCATCCATCCATCCGTCATCCATCCATCCATCCATCCATCCATCCATCCATCCATCCATCCATCCGTCATCCATCCATCCATCCATCCATTCATCCATCATCCAGCCATCATCCATCCATCCATCAATCATCCATCCATCCATCCATCCATCCATCCATCCATCCATCCATTCATCCATCATCCAGCCATCATCCATCCATCCATCCATCCATCCATCCATCCATCCGTCATCCATCCATCCATCCATCCATCCATCCATCCATTCATCCATCATCCATCCATCCGTCATCCATCCATCCATCCATCCATCCATCCATCCATTCATCCATCATCCAGCCATCATCCATCCATCCATCCATCCATCCATCCATCCATCCATCCATCCATCCATCCATCCATCCATCCATCCATCCATCCATCGTAGCACACGTGCAAACTTGCTGAAATGATCTCCCAGTCCCCCATTAGTGTTTAACTACTCCAAAGAACATCTTCAATGGTAGAAGTTTTTATTTTAAGACAGAAAGTATAGGCTGTAGCTGGAAACGTCCTGCGAAGTGTTTTACTGTCGTGATTGCATTAGTTAGCTCTTGTCAGCCGATCGATGCTTGAAAAATAAAGACAAGTCTGGTGTTGGACACGTCACGCTTTAATGAAACAGCAACATTTATAGACGCTAATCAAATAAAAACACATCAATCTGATTACAAAACTAAAACTAAATGAAAGTCTACTCATGCCAACTCAAAGTTGCATAGTCATGTTCATCTAATATGCAGTTTCATAAAACAGCAGATGAAACTGCAGCTTTGAAAACAACATTCCAGGAATATTCTGGATTTCCCTCCAGTGCTGTATTGTGGATACCAGACAAGCAAACATTTCCTTGCTTGGTAGGTCTTCAGCGCAGGCATGCGACGCTGCAGTCGGCTCCTTCCGTCCTCTTTTAGTCTTTTAGTGTGTGTGTACGGAGCTCTGGCAGAGACTGATAGGCCGGTCCAGGCCTGGACACACTAAAGAGGAAGTCATTCATGGCATCTGTCTGCAGCATTTGCTTTGTATTCATCTGCCTGTTTTCACTTTGCTTGTTTTTACTGTCTTTTCCACCGACTTGTTTGGCTTAGAAGCTGCCACTGGGGGGGTTGTTGGCAGTTGCATGATTTCTCTCCTCAGCAGATTAGAACATGTCAGTAAATAGTATAATTACTGCCAGTCTCTGGTGTGAAAGACCAAAACTGTGTTTGATGTGTCCAGACTCAGACTTCTCATCCACGATCTGCACCTACACACACCCACATGTACACGCCAGGCTGAAATGGCTTATTTGAGAAGGACCTATTCAGTGAAAACAGAAAATTTTAGACAGCACAGGGGCCTCATTTATAAAAGAGTGTGTAGGATTCATACTAAAAGTGTATGTGCGCCCAAAAGTCGAAAATGGCGGGCGCAAAAAAAAAATCTGGATTTATAAAACCGTGTGCACGCACATCTGCACGCAATGTTCGCTTTATAAATCACCGTCCAGCTGGAAGGTTGCGCAGGTGAATTTGCCTCATATCCCGCCCTCTACACGCCCACTTTTTACCAAGAATGGTCAATGCAAAGCACCTGGCGACTGTATTTGCATATGAATGAGCCTGCTGAGCATGCGCAGCGGCTTCCTGCAGTCTGTTTCTGCTGCGCGTCAGGATGAATGAGACATATGGAGCCGGAGTTCTGCCGAGTTGTCCTACCTCGGCAGAAAATACTACCGTACGATCCCCGTTTCTTTTATAGTTTATAGATAAATGCAGGTAGGATGATTTGACAGATGAAAATACCCCGTCAGATCACGCTTCCACATAGACATCAACATTTATCTATGTGGAAGCGTGATCTGACGTTTTTTTCTTCCGCCAACGCGTCGTATACATAGATCTATGTGGAAGCTCATTCTTACTTCCTGCTGTTAAATCGTCTATTTGCATGAAAAAGCCTTTGAAAAAAAAGAAACTGAGATAAAAGAAACGGGGATCGTATGGTAGTATTTTCTGCCGAGGCAGAGAAGTATATCATTTCATCCTACGGGTAGGACGATTCGCGGAGGTAGGACACCTCGGCAGAACACCGGCTTGGGTGTACATGGATCTATAAGTCTGATATGTGATGACATTAAAAGTATGACATGAATCTGGCTTCATTTCACCACCTCACCGCCTGCGTCGCCAGTTCCCCATATCTTCAAAATGTTCCTACGGGAGGGTCAGGGTTGGCTTAAAGATACACACATTTTTCGGTTAGTTTTTTGTTTTTAATTCAATTCAATTCAATTCAATTTTATTTATATAGCGTCTAATACAACAAAGGTTGTCTCTAGATGCTTTCCAGAGACCCATACCCAGAACATGGCCCCCGAGCAATTATTACATAAAGAATGGCAGGTAAAAACTCCCCTAGTGGGAGAAAAACCGTAAGCCAAACAGTGGCAAGAAAAACTCCCTTTAGGAGGAAGAAACCTTGATCAGGACCAGGATCATAAGGGGGGACCCTCCTGCCGAGGGCCAGACTGGTGGGTCAGGGACGTCTGCAGCACAGCAGGCAGGTGGAAGCAGCAGCGGGATGACCGGGGGTGGGGACCGCATGCAGGTGGAAGCAGCAGCGGGATGACCGGGGGTGGGGACCGCAGGCCAGAACGCAGCTCCCGAAGCTCCGGCCCAATCAGCAAGTCCCAGGTTGGGGTGCAGGGTCGGGGAAAGGTTGAGAAGGGGCAGGGCCAGGGAGAGGAGTCTTGAGGGACGAACCTTCTCCCCCGCCCAAAAGGGGCCGTTACCCTGCCCCTCTCACTCCCACACTGCAGGATCCGGTGTTGTGCATTCAGAGATGCTCTTTGCCAGCAGCAGAGGATGCTGCACCAAGAAAAAAGAGAAGAGAAAGGGGGCAGCACAAGAAACTACAGGAGCGACTCTAACACACTAGAGTTTACACTACCTAGAGATTTACCAACACCAGCTAGAGGTTTACTAAACACTAACTATAGGCTTTACTAAACAGAAATGTTTTTTAGATTCCAACCTTTGCATAGAAGGTGGCGTGCACATCTTTCAAGCCCTGTTTTGTGCGCAAGCAAGCTTTATAAATGAGGCCCCAGATCAGTGGAGGGTTGTTGGGGGCGGGGAGAAGATCTCACAGGCTGGTTGAAGACCACTCATAATGGTTGGACTCATTAGCCGATTGGTGGGTAGTTCATTGATTACATTTATTGCAAATGCTGCAGAGAGTTACGGCTCTTGAGCTGTGCGCATGAATCTGAATTTTGATTCAATAACTGTCTATAAATGTCTATATTTATGGATGGAATTGCAGTGACTGCTCCGACTCATTTCTCTCTGGCTTTTTTTCCCTATTTTCTTCTCCTTCAGCACATGACGGTTTGCTTGTGGATTGTCTCCATGCTCAGTTTAATTGTGTTTTTAGGTAAACAAGCTGCTGCTCAATGAATCATGTTGTGATTTTGATAAAACAAAGACGCACAAGATACTCCCGGACCAGAATGTTCAGGGTGTTCATTCATGGGTAACGAGACCAGTGGGATACTTTTCTTCCATTTCCTTTTGCACCACCAATATTAATTAGAAATGCTGCATTAATTACTGGCTGTAGTTTTGTATATGAGCCAAAATCATATTGTAATTCTCTCGTATAATACAAACTCAATTAAGCCTTTCTTGATGCTTCAAGAGTTTTCCTACATTCACAACGTCTTTGTGATCTTACATTTTGCAGATTTTCTTAACTTTTATTAATGTTGTATTTACATATAATCAGACAGACTGGCATTACTGCTGGTTCTTGTGCCGGCAGAGAACCCACGCAGAGAAAGGCTACAACCGTCTCTTACTTGTTATAAGGAACAGAACACAAAAAGTAAGTTTAAGGAAAAAAAATCTGCTTGAAAAGGTGTCTAAAATGATTAATGGTACTTCAAGTTCACCTTCAACGTCTGCTTTATTTGTACAGCGCTTTTAAAGACCAATCCAAAGTGCTTTACAGAGAAAAGCAGGAGTATAAAACAGCTAATTAAAAAGACAAGAAAGAAAAGTACCACAACACCATCACGTCTTTTGTCTCCACCTAAATCTGCCACAGAGTCTGGAGTCAAAATAACAGAATACTGTGAAGGCAGAAAAAACACCCAACAGCCAAGTTACTGAAACGTCTAAACATTGGCATTAAAATCAGCTTCTACTCTTTTTGTCTGTCAGTCTATCTGCAGTTTTGACACGTTGAGGTGTCGTAACGCCGAGCAGCTGAACAGTTTCTTAACCTTGACGCACTTTTGTGCATTTGCCAAACCTCAGGTAGTCAGTGACTGCGTTTCCATGCATCAATAACCCTTTTAAAACCCGAATATTGGCAATAACCCGGTTTTGCACGGCCATGCAAACACCAATAACCCCTTTGAATCACCCGAATTTGCTCATATTTGGGTTTTTAAAACCCCCAATATGAGCCCTGGGTTACTCCTTTTAAAACCCAAATATTCGGTCATGTAAACGCCAAACGGAATATCCCCATCAAACGGAACATGAATTTGTTTTCTGCACATGCTCTGTTCACAAGGAATCCTGGTCTTTTGAGTCCAGGAAGTTCTTATAAACACGGAGAAACCAAGACCAGGAGGAGACTAATCACTTCATAAATGTAATGAAGGATATGAACATTTCTGCATTTGTAGATGGTAGAAAGTACCGGGATAGAAGATTTACAAGAAGGTGAGAGGAAAGTTGCATGAAGCAGCATTTGTTTTGAATTTGGATACAGGAAGAAGAAGCAGAAATGACGGGAATTGCGTCATCACGTTCTCCGTGCGTCGCTGGTTTGATCCAGATATCCCAAATGATTAATTACCATGTAAACGGAATATTCTGAATGTCTCAGTAACCGGAATATTAGCAATAACCCAAATTTTGACTGCATGTAAACGTAGTCAGTGATTTTAAGAGCGGCACACCCCAAGGAAGAGGGAGGTGGAGACGGTAACTCCAACTCCTTCAACCAGCCGCTGCAACCACAGCCTGTGGTATTTTCAGTAAAACATGTTGTAAGCAGGTAATTGTGTCAGCTTTTTGAACACGGGGCATAATATTTCTCCTTTAAGAACAGGAACCATCGACGGAAGTCAAAGTACAGACGGACAAACTTTTTGTCGGAAGTTGGGATTTATTTCCTGTGGTCCGGAAGCGCCCACGTGAACAGATATGTTTCTGTTCATTAACACAGATATTCATTAGTGACATTAGTCAATTGTGTGAATGGATGTATGATGTCGGGGCTGTGTGTGTGTGTATGTGCGTATATGCTGCCCTACTTCTGTCCAGATCAATGTTGAAACCAGACTGGAGGGCTTTACTATTCCCCCGTAGTGGCAACCGTTGGTTCAGTGTGTACCTATATACACATGTGTACATGCTGTATTTATATTTTAGTTTTGACATGTTTTGACGTGCACGGATCACTGGGGTACTGGAGTTTATCCATCTGGGTTTCTCCACTGTAAAGGTTGACTTGCATGCTGACGCATGTGTGCACTGACGGTTTTGGGTTTATCATTTCGTCCAGTTAGGATATAGATTTGGGATTAAGCTTGAAGTTTATCTGAGATTAACATTTTTAGTTTACAAACTAAATTGCAAATGATACCAGTGCATGTGCTCCAGAAAGTGGAAAGGAGTATTTATTTATGTAATTTCTACGGTGGCCGAGACCCGCCATTGCTGAAAAATAAAAGTAACGCTGTAAACAGAAACAAACGCCGCTGCAAATAAAATAAACGCTGCAAACAAAAATAAACGCTGCTGCAAATAAAAGAAACGCTGCAAATAAAATAAACCCTGCTGCAAATAAAATAAAAAACGACGCAAATAAAAAAGCCACAACAGAAGTGAATTACCGGGGACTATTTTTGCCGATGCACCGGTGTTTTTATGTGAGAGGACACCGCCGGTGTTGTTGTTTTTGTTGTTTTTATCATTAATAATAATGCCAAGAATAATCTAAAGTGTGGGTAACAGTAGTTATTTGGATGAATGTGAAGTTGAAGCTGTGTGTGGTGGTCAGGGACTTCTCTCACATAAAAACACCGGTGCATCAGCAAAAATAGTCCCCGGTAATTCACTTCCGTTGTGGCTTTTTTATTTGCGTCGTTTTTTTTTATTTGCAGCGGCGTTTCTTTATATTTGCGGCGTTTCTTTTATTTGCAGCAGCGTTTGTTTCTGTTTGCAGCGTTACTTTTATTTTCAGCAATGGCGGGTTTCGGCCACCGTAAATGTATGTATACGATCCTGGTAGCTTCCCAAAAAGCTCAGTTGAGTTTTGAATTTATTTTTAAGAGATGTTAAAGCTGTTTTATCAAGACCGAGGTCTGCATAAGAAGTACATTTTTCTTTGAGGAGGGGGCAATAGCAGAAAAACATGTCAGTGATGACTTTGCCTGTGACTTGATTTCATTTTGACACGAGCAGCGTTGTGGTGATGAGTTGGAGGCGTGCTGGCTATTGTCTGCAACTAACTGTTGAAGCTCCTTAGTTTCTGATTTCTTCTTGATCTCCTGTCAAAATGAGCTGAAAGGCCCATTGCTGAACTCATTTTCAAATTAAAGATTAAACATTACAAAAAGAACCATCTCAATTTCTGGTCAGTTGAGTACTTTTAATAATAACACACAGGGTTCGAACACTTTAGAGTTGATTGGTTTTTTTGTCTTAATCTGCCATGAACAGTCATCAAATCTTCATTTATGTCACAATTATAGACAAAAAACATTGAACTAAACTATCAAACATTCACAGTGCTGACTGAGGAAAAAGTAAGTGAACTCAGAGACTAATTACTTGAAGTAATTACAGTCCATTTAATTAAACGAGTCTGGAGGAACAGTTTATAATGGGATACCGAAGTAATCTCAAATAATTTAGGGATCCATCATTCCACAGATATCTGTTCATTGGTTTATAATAAGCCACTGAACGAAAAAGAGAAAGTAAAAACCATTGCTGTGTGCCTGAAGTCTGCCAAAGAGCTTCTTGGCAATCCACAATGCAACTTTTGCTTTGGACCAAAACAAAAGTGAAACTGCTCAGGAGGAATACCAAGCAGTCTGTATGGGGCAAAATGGGAACAGCTTACCAAGATTTAGAAAAAAAGAATTAAAAAACGGTCCGCGGTGAAGTTTAGTTGAAGGAGCATCATGACTCGGGATTGCTTTGCTGCCTCAGCACTTGGACCACTTCTCAACATCCAGCAGTTCATGAATTAGCAAGTTTACCAAAGTATCTCCAGCTCAAGCCGAGTAGAAGTTGCATGGAAGTAAATCCAGCACGGCATGGCTTGAGTAAACGTAACCTTTTCTGGAGCAGGTCAATCCTAAACAGAACTGAGCACGACAAAGATGCTTGAAGGACAAGAGAGCTGTTCACGCCAAACATCCTTAATCTTTGTGCTGTCTTTGGGTCAATGAAGGAGGAAGAGAAGAAGGGAGGAAAGAAGGAAGGAAGGAAGGGAGAAAATAAGGGACGATGGGAGAAAAGGAAGGGAGAAAGGAAGGAAGGAAGGAAGGAAGGAAGGAAGGAAGGAAGGAAGGAAGGAAGGAAGGAAGAAAATAAGGAAGGGAGGAAGGAAGGAGAGAGCAGGAAAAAGGAAGGAAGGAAGGAAGGAAGGAAGGAAGGAAGGAAGGAAGGAAGGAAGGAAGGAAGGAAGGAAGGAAGGGAGAAAACAAGGAAAGAATGAAGGAAGGGAGAAAAGAGGAAGGGAAGAAGGAAGGAGACCAGGAAAAAAGAAGGAAGAAAGGAATGAAGGAAGGAAGGAAGAAAATAAGGAAGGGAGGAAGGAAGGAGAGAGCAGGAAAAAGGAAGGAAGGAAGGAAGGAAGGAAGGAAGGAAGGAAGGAAGGAAGGAAGGAAGGAAGGAAGGAAGGAAGGAAGAAAATAAGGAAGGGAGGAAGGAAGGAAGGAAGGAAGGAAGGAAGGAAGGAAGGAAGGAAGGAAGGAAGGAAGAAAATAAGGAAGGAAGGAAGGAAGGAAGGAAGGAAGGAAGGAAGGAAGGAAGGAAGGAAGGAAGGAAGGAAGGAAGGAAGGAAGGAAGGAAGGAAGGAAGGAAGGGAGAAAACAAGGAAAGAAGGAAGGAAGGAAAAAGGAAGGGAGAAGGAAGGAAGGAAGGAAGGGAGAAAACAAGGAAAGAAGGAAGCAAGGAAAAAGGAAGGGAGAAGGAAGGAAGGAAGGAAGGAAGGGAGAAAACAAGGAAAGAAGGAAGCAAGGAAAAAGGAAGGGAGAAGGAAGGAGAGAGCAGGAGGAAAGAAGGAACAGGAGAATTAGGTCATTTTGACCCAAAGACAGTAAAAGGGTAAAAATGTGTCTGATATGAAGTGATTCTGTAAAAAGAAACGATCAGAAATTCCTCCTGAATGTTGCACACCTCCATCCAGATACTTGAAGTCACTGCCACGAAGGAGGTTCAACAAGATAATAACTTCAAGTTTGACTGCGACAACTTAAATCTTCTCTGTAGAAGAGTAAACACTACCTTTCACTAGCAAGGACCACGCCATCAACAGGATACGTTTAAATGATTTATTGATACGAAGATGATGACGATGATGATGGTGATGATAATGGCGATGACAATGATGATGATCTATGGATCGGTCGATGCGTTGTGGGGAAGCTGGTAGGGAATCCGCCGCAGCGCCCGGGCAACGACGAACCCCCTAGGAATCTATGAGGTAGAGAAAGAGAGGGAAGAAGGAGAAGAGAAAAGGGGTGGGGGGGAGGGGTGCAGAGACGAGAGCGAAGAGGAACTGCGGGTTAGTCTGGTATTTGAAGGTTTGCCGGAAGAGGCGTGGTGCCGGAGGAGGCGTGGTTGAGGCGTGGTCCTGCTCCCGAAATTCGCTTGTTAAGCTCCAATTCACTAGCAAGGACCACGCCATCAACAGGATACGTTTAAATGATTTATTGATACGAAGATGATGACGATGATGATGGTGATGATAATGGCGATGACAATGATGATGATCTATGGATCGGTCGATGCGTTGTGGGGAAGCTGGTAGGGAATCCGCCGCAGCGCCCGGGCAACGACGAACCCCCAAAACCGTGTATTATTTAAGGAGATGAGACTGAGCGGATCTGAGGTCGCTAAGATCTGAGCAAATGTAGCGATGATAGTTGGGAGGACCATCGGCCCGCGGGCTGTATGAGGTGCTCTGGGATACGTAGCGGGAGGCTGAAGTGGCGGCTCCGATCCTAGGAGTGACCGGAGTAGTGCGTTGGGGAGATGCCAGATAAGGAGAGTATATGGCGGAAGCGATGGTGAAACCAGAACTGGTGACGACTGTCCTGACTCGGACGCAAGGATCTGTCAAAGATGTGCTCTGTGTTTTCCAGGAAGACAAGTAGTTGGCCAGGGTCTCGAAGTATTCAGGGGTGATTGGTCTTCGGGGATGAGAAACGAGAAAGAGAGTCGGTGATGGTGGTGGAGTGACCGGGGACATGCGCTGCATGGAGGATAAATTGATGTATGGCTGAGTGCCAGACTAGACGGCGCATGAACGGCATGATGGATGTGGAGTTGGAGCGTCCTTTATTAATTATGTCGATACTTATCGATATGAAGATGATGGCGATGATGGTGGCGAAGAGATGACGAGGATGATGGCAATGAATGATGATGGCGGTGATGATGGCGATGATGATAGCGATGACTATGATGATGATGGCGATGATGATGGCGATGACGAAGGCGATGACGAAGGCGAAGACGAAGGCGATAACGATGAAGATGGTGATAACGATGACGATGCCAATGATGATGGCGAAGATGATGGCGATGAAGATGATGGCGATGAAGATGATGGCGATGACGAAGGCAATGACGAAGGCGATAACGATGACGATGAAGATGGCGATAACGATTACGATGCCAATGATGATGGCGAAGATGATGGCGATGATGATGGCGATGAAGATGATGGCGATGATGAAGGCGATGACGAAGGCGATAACGATGACGATGAAGATGGCGATAACGATGACGATGCCAATGATGATGGCGAAGATGATGGCGATGACGAAGGCGATGACGATAACGATGACGAAGGCGATGACGATAACGATGACGATAACGATGCCATTGACGATGCCAATGACGATGCCAATGACGATGCCAATGATTATGGCAATGACGATGGCAATGACGATGATGATCTATGGTTTGGTCGATACGTTGTGGTATTCGTTTGCACGCTCTGAGGGCCATCCTGCTGCGAACCATCTGCCATCGTAAAAGCCCCCAAAACCGATTGAAGGAGCAGCGTCAGTGTATGGATTGATGTCATGGGGGTGAGCCAGTTGGTCATCATGAAGAAAGTGATCCCCTTCCAGGTGGCAAGGATGTTGAGCCACAACGAAGCTCGAGTTGTCTGGGGAGATGGGAGACAGAGATGGAACAGCAGAAGCGATGGATGGCAATGGGGAGATGAAGGCCCGCCCTTGGGGAATAATGCGTGTGGCAAAATTGAGGTGGCCCAGGAGGGAGAGGAGTTGACGTTTGGTGCAGCCTGGGGCTAAGAGGAAATAAGAAGACCGATAAATAAGAAGACCGATTCAGTTGAGCTTTTCGGTTGGAAGAGAAGCCTGAAACAGATCCGTATCGAGAGTGATACCGAGGAATTCGAGGTAGGTGGAGGGGCCCGCCGTTTTCTCAGCACACAAAGGAACCCCCGAGTTCGGAGAAAACGGAAGTCAGGGTGGCCGGGCCAGAAGCGGGTGGCGATGAGAAAGGGGTAACGATGAGGAATCATTCAAGAGATGGACGAGGAAGGAATGCTGTGGTTGTTGGAGAGGATCCAGCAGAGGGCCTCTGAAGGTGTCGAAAAGTTAGGGGCTGCTCTTGCGGCCGAAGGTGAGCCTGACTGCAAGTAGTATGCACCTCGCCAGCGGACACTGAAGTACACCGGCCCGGAAGCGGGTGGCGATGAGAGAGGGTGCCAGAAACCCTGGCCGGATCTAGCGGCTGTAGTTGGTGGAGGTGGGCTGGGGGGGGCAGTGGCATCCCGGTGCCAGTAACCCCGGCTGAAGTTAGCTGTTGTAGGTGCTGGAGGTGGATTAGGTGCTGGAGGTGGGCTGAGGGGGGCAGTGGCATCCCGGTGCCAGAAACCCCGGCCGGATCTAGCTGCTGTAGTTGGTGGAGGTGGGCTGGGGGGGGCAGTGGCATCCCGGTGCCAGAAACCCCAGCCGGATCTAGCTGCTGTAGTGGCATCCCAGTGCCAGAAACCCCAGCCGGATGTAGCTGCTGTAGTGGCATCCCGGTGCCAAGGACCTTGGGGAGGGAGGGAGGAGATTGCGAAATCCGACCTGCGACGACGGCTATGGGCTGATCCGGATTGTACGCGTCCTCTTCCCTCCGATGGCGGAGGTGGGCTGGAAAGGCTGGAAGACGGTGAGCTGCAGTAATGCCGGATGTTCAGAAGGGATGAACCGTGGACGACATGTGGACGACTGAAGAGACAGAAGTTTTTGGGCGGCTGTCGGGCTCGGGAGAGCGGTGTTTCGGGCACGGCGGCGGCTGAGGAGTTTACCTCCTCCGAAACATGGCGGGGTGTGCTAGCATCCCGGTGCTAGTAACACCGCTGAGTTAGCTGTTGTAGGTGCCGCGGGTGGGCTGAGGGGGGCTAGCAACCCGGTGCTAGCGGCCCTGGCTGAGTTAGCTGTTGTAGGTGCTGGGGGTGGGCTGGGGGGGGCTAGCAACCCGGTGCTAGTTACCCCGGCCCCGAAGTTAACTGTTGTAGGTTTGTTTGCGCAGGTTTGGCTGGAACCGGAGAAGTGCGGGAAGCGAAAGCGTTGGGATGACGGGCGGCGGGACCAACCGCGGACAGGGCAAAACGAGCAGCTGCCCGCGGGGCCGGAACGAGTTGAGGAAGAAAACCGGGCCGAAATGCGGTGGGAGGGAGGCCAGGCACTGGCCGGAACTGGGGAACGGCGGGAAGCGAAAGCGTTGGGATGACGGACGGCGGGATTAGCTGTGGACGGGGTGAAATGAGTAGTTGCCTGCGGGGCCGGAACGGGTTGAGGAAGGAAACTGGGTTGAAATGCGGTGGGAGGGATGCCGGGTACCGACATCACGATGCCGGTGGCCCCCAACCAAGGTAACCTGTTGGGACTGATGGAGCTGGGAAGCAGAGGATCCTGGCAACCCGGTGCCAAAAGCCCCTTCTAGCGCTGGCAGTTGAGGCTGCTGAATGAGCATAGCGTGGGTTTCTAGCATCCCGGTGCTAATAACCCTGGCTGAGTTAGCTGTTGTAGGTGCCGGGGATGGAATGGGGGGGGGGGGGGGGCCTAGCATCCCGGTGCTAGTAACCCCGGCTGAGTTAGCTGTTGTAGGTGCCGGGGGTGGACTGGGGGGGGGGGGGCTAGCATCCCGGTGCTAGCAACCCCGGCCGGATCACTGCTGTACTTGCTGGAGGTGGGAGCTAGCAACCCGGTGCTAGCAACCCCGGCTGGATCGCTGCTGTACTTGCTGGAGGTGGGCGCTAGCAACCCGGTACTAGCAACCCCGGCTGGATCGCTGCTGTACTTTCTGGAGGTGGGCTGAGGTGGGAGCTAGCAACCCGGTGCTAGCAACCCCGGCCGAAGTTAGCTGTTGTACTTGCTGGGGGTGGGCAGAGGTGGGAGCTAGCAACCCCGGCCGAAGTTAGCTGTTGTACTTGCTGGAGGTGGCCTGAGGTGGGAGCTAGCAACCCCGGCCGAAGTTAGCTGTTGTACTTGCTGGAGGTGGGCAGTGTAACGATGGAATCGTTTATGTTTCCACGCGGATGGCTTAAGGTGAAAGACCGCTCATGTGCAGTTGAGGTTCCTGCAATGAGGCAACGTTGTTCGGAGATTATGTTTAACGAGAATGTTAATAAAAGACCTTGTGAGTAAAGGTAATGTTCAACGTCCGGTTTGCACGATCGCTTCTCTTTTACTATTGCGGTCTATGGGAAAAGCTTTCGGGGCCCCATGGGATTTTTTTTTTTTTTTTTTTTTTTTTTTTTTTTTTTTTTTTTTTGCGCGCGCAGTACCGCGGCTGGCCACTGGAAAATCTGAGAGTGCGAGACCTGGGGGTCGACGTCACGGCGCGCCATCGGAGTTGGCGTGATGACGTCATCCGGAAGAGCGCAGGTGTCGGCGGGGCTGATGGCATGGCAGGCTGGCATGAGATGGTTGAGAAGTTTTTTCTTTTTTGTCCATGCGGTGAAAAGGGGCTCCTCCACCAGGCGGTGGCCCTATGGAGGGTGGCGACGGTCCAGCCCGAAACACCTGCAGAAGGCGGGCCGTCGGGGCCCCCGCCGGGCGTGGCGAGACCGCCGATGACCGAGGCGGGCCAGGAGACAGGGAGGACGCCATGGCGGGCTGCCGCAATACCGGATGTTAAGGAGAGATGGACTAGACGGGATGGATCACTCACCGGGTTGGTGGACCGGGATAACCGCGGGCTCCGCGCGTGGCTGAGAGAGAGAGGAAAAAAGGGTTTTGAGAAACACGTGCGCGGCGGAAGAATAAACCGCCGCCAGAGCGGCAGCTGACGGCGCAACGGGTTGACGGCCAGGAGACATGGGATAGGAGTCGGGGACCCGCGGCGACGATCCGGATGTTCAGTAGAGATGGACCGGACGCGGATCGCTGAGGAGACGGGGCTCGGGCGGCCCCGCGGCCGCCAGGGAGAGCGGCGCTTCGGGCGCGGCTGAAAGTTTTTCTCCTCGGGATCTCGATCGGCTTGTGTTTGCTGGTGATCTCCTGCAAGCAGATCGTTGTCCGATGGTGATCGACACGAGATCCATGCCGGCCGTCGGACCCCGCCGGAGCGTGGCAACGCCGGGACCGGTGGATTGCGCACCTGCGGCGCTTCCGGCATGGCACGGCTGAAAGTTTTTTCTCCTCCGGATCTTGATCAGACTGGTGTTTACTGATGATCCCCTGCAAACAAGTCTCATCCGATGGCGATAAAGACAAGAGATCCATATCTGAATGGGTGAGTAACGATCTGAGATACGAGCGTGTAGTAGTGTTGTCGTGCTTGCGGTTCTGGTTCGGAGAACGAGAGCGAACGTGCTGCAGAGACGAGAGCGAAGAGGAACTGCGGGTTAGTCTGGTATTTGAAGGTTTGCCGGAAGAGGCGTGGTGCCGGAGGAGGCGTGGTTGAGGCGTGGTCCTGCTCCCGAAATTCGCTTGTTAAGCTCCAATTAAGGAATTCACAGCACTATATCCAGACTGCGTGCATGCATTGTTGTGCATGTTGGCGTAATTTGCAAATGAAGACAATTCAGCCATTTCCACGTCATTCCCACCATTACTCAGTAAAACGACAAGGCTGAGGAAAAGCCCTCAAGGATCTAGTTTTGGCACACTGACAAGGGGAAAAGAGGAACATGGACGCCGCGCTGAGCAGGTCATGACTGAGCAGAGGAAACGGGACGGAATAAGATGATGGAAAAGGTGTGAAAGCTTGTGTCTCGTTGTGTTGCTGGCTGACATTAAGACTGCAGAGCTGATGATGGGTGACGCGTTCGGGGTCAAAGGCGGCAGTGACTGACTGCATGTGAGAAGCCTCCGGCCTGACAGCCATGACAGACGGACGCATGGAAGGTCGGCTTCAGGCAGAGAGTCGTAATCAAAGACTGACGGACTGAGAGCTGCTGGTCCAGCTCTGTTGGGGGGATGGAGAAGATGCAAATGATGAGTAAGTCCAAGACCAAGTAACTCCACTTAGAAAAGCTAATGTCGATGGATGAATGCACCATGACACACTTTAATTGAGGTGTCACTCCTCTCGTCAGAGCTCCAGAGACAGATGTGGCCATCTGTATTTTCTGCAAACAGCTGAATTCTACGGTGGCTGAGACCCGCCATTGCTGAAAATAAAAGTAACACTGCAAACAGAAACAAACGCTGCTGCAAATAAAATAAACGCTGCAAACAAAAAGAAACGCCGCTGCAAATAAAAGAAACGCTGCAAATATAAAGAAACCCCCTTGCAAATAAAATAAAGAAACAACGCAAATAAGAAAGCCACAACGGAAGTGAATTACCAGGGACTATTTTTGCCGATGCACCTGTATCATGTCGCAACTTAAAGAAAAGTCTCTTGGCGCCATGGCCGAAACCCAAAGCTTGGGCTTTAGCATGTGGCTAACTTACACGCTTAAGCATGTGGCTAACGTACACGCTTAAGCATGTGGCTAACTTACGTGCTTTAGCATGTGGCTAACTTACGTGCTTTAGCATGTGGCTAACTTACACGTTTTAGCATGTGGCTAACTTACATGCTTTAGCATGTGGCTAACTTACATGCTTTAGCATGTGGCTAACTTATGTGCTTAGCATGTGGCTAACTTACATGCTTTAGCATGTGGCTAACTTACGTGCTTTAGCATGTGGCTAACTTAAGTGCTTTAGCATGTGGCTAACTTACATGCTTTAGCATGTGGCTAACTTACACACTTCAGCATGTGGCTAACTTAAGTGCTTTAGCATGTGGCTAACTTACGTGCTTTAGCATGTGGCTAACTTAGGACTTAGCATGTGTTTAACTCAGCTTGGGTTTTAGCATGTGGCTAACTGTCTAACTCTGCTAAACAGCTGTGTTTAGCACGTGGCTAACTTGTAACAAGGATGTCCTATGCAGATGTAGAGGATCATGTGTATCCTCTGCTAGCCTGTGGCTACGTGAGCGTCTGCGGCGCCGCCTCACCTTGCTCTCACAGTTGAGCGTCATTAGCTGGTCGTCGGGCCGGACGAGCCTGCAGGCGTTAGCGACGTTGACGGCCGTCTCCTGCTTGTCCCCGGTCAGAACCCAGACCCGGATCCCGGCCCCCTGGAGGGCCTCGATGGTCTCGGGGACGTCCTCCTGCAGCCGGTCCACGATACCCGTGCTGCCTGCGGAACAAACGGAACACTTGCTAAAACACAGCCGAGTTAGCCGCAGTGTTTTATCATGGGGCTAGCTCAGTTGGAGTTTCTTTCTACTCAGTTGGAGTTTAGCATGTTTTAGCATGTGCCTAACTTATCTGGAGTTTTGCATTACGATTAAAGGAGACCTATTCTGAAAACCAGGTTTTCTATTGCTTTAACATATATAAAGTGTTTTTTTCTGTCTTTAACATATATAAAGTGGTTTCCCCTCAGCAACAATTCTGCAGTGTCTGTACAGCCGCCCGGATGATCGTCCAGTGTGATGTGGATCTACGAGCCAATAAGATTCTGATCCCAAAGTTACGGAACCAAAATGTGATTTACATCGGTTGGCCTCCGATGCGTGAAAACACGCCCACAACTAACTCCCCCGGCCGGAGCTTCCGCCATTTTTTCGTAGCGGTGTATCACGTCATTCAGGCAGCCAATCAGCACAGAGCCTCATTATCATAGCCCCGCCCACTCAGAATCCTGCATAGATAATGAGGTTAGAGAATGGGAAGATAAAGACATGGATCAGAGGCTGAATTTCTAATTTATTTAGCAAAAACTATCAAAATCTTGTTTTTAAGACATTCAAGGCCTGTTTAAAATAGGTATTAGATCCGTCTCCAGCCGCTGGGCCGACTCCAGCAGCAGCTCGTCCCGGTTCTTGATGCTGCTCTCGGCCAGAACCTGCCCCTTCAGCCAGGACTCGTACTGGTCCTGGTCCAGGACCTGGTCCAGACCGGCAAAGAGAAGTCTGTTATCTCAGGTCCGTCATGGATGTAAACCAGCTGATAAACCGCCGTACCTTCTTGGCAATGCAGAGCAGAGCGTGCGGAGACCTTCTCTAGCGTAAGTGTCCAGATGGTTCTGGGTTTGGTCCCTGACGTGGTTGTAAATGTCTGACTGTTCTGCACCTGCAAGAGTTCAACCAGCAGAGTTAAAGTTTCCATCACCGTGAAGGAATATAACCAATAATCAGAGCTGCCACCAGGTTTATTAATAATAATATTTGTCAGTAAATATCTCATAAACACACCAAACTGAGTCCTCTTCTTTGAACCATCAATAGAAACTCCAGGAGCTGCTGTTTCTCTGACCCCCACTTGCTCACGGGGCGACATCGGTTCACATCTGTCCCAACAGCTAGGCTAACCCGCCAACCTTACTCCATGTACTCCATGCACCAGTAACTAACCAGTAAGTAACCAGTAACTAACCCGTAACCAGTGAGGCACCAGTAAGTAACCAGTAAATTCAAAGGTAAAACCAGTGAGTAACCAGTAAATAAACTGTGAGTAACCAGTAAGTAACCGATAAGTAACCAGTAAGTAACCAGTAAGTAACCAATAAGTAACCAATAAGTAACCAATAAGTAACCGATAAGTAACCAGTAAGTAACCAGTAAGTAGCCAGTTAGTAACCAGTAAGTAGCCAGTTAGTAACCAGTAAGTAGCCAGTGATTAACCAGTAAGTAACCAGTAAGTAACCAGTTAGTAACCAATAAGTAACCAGTTAGTAACCAATAAGTAACCAGTTAGTAACCAATAAGTAACCAGTTAGTAACCAGTAAGTAGCCAGTTAGTAACCAATAAGTAACCAGTTAGTAACCAATAAGTAACCAGTTAGTAACCAATAAGTAACCAGTTAGTAACCAGTAAGTAGCCAGTTAGTAACCAGTAAGTAGCCAGTTAGTAACCAGTAAGTAACCAGTAAGTAACCATTTAGTAACCAGTAAGTAACCAATAAGTAACCAGTAAGTAACCAGTTAGTAACCAATAAGTAACCAATAAGTAACCAGTAAGTAACCAGTTAGTAACCAGTAAGTAACCAGTTAGTAACCAGTAAGTAACCAGTAAGTAACCAATAAGTAACCAGTAGGTAACCAATAAGTAACCAGTAAGTAGCCAGTGATTAACCAGTAAGTAACCAGTAAGTAACCAATAAGTAACCAATAAGTAACCAACAGGAGGTCGGCCATTTTCAATTAATCGAGTAATTTTGCCATTCCTTCGGCAGTTAATTCAGCCCGAACCGTAACGTGCACCCAGATGTGTTATACATCAAAATGTGCGTCTTCATCCTGCGACTACACGCATTACTTTTCTCTTTCAAAAGTGTTACCGTGGCGACGATAGACGCCAAAAAGCGTGCCCACCCTTCATCTGATTGGTCCATATTTGATAGTTCCCCAAAAGTCACCAAATTTTGCACGCAAGACAGACTTGGCGATACATTTGATATTTCATGGTTTGCATTAATGGGCGTGGCCTAACGGCTCAACAGCGCCCCCTAGAATACTATTCTCTGCCATAACTTTTGAATGGTTTGACATAGAGAGTATTGGGTGGTGTCATCAGACGCTGTATTGAGTCCTTGACCTTCGTTGGCATGAATTAGCCCCGCCCCTTCTTTTGATTGGTTGTGCCTTTTTTCTGCTATAACTCTTGACTGATTTGACATAGAGAGTCGTGGGTGGTGTCATTTCTGATATGCTTATGGGGGGCGGTGGCCATGAGTGCGAGGGCCCGTTCATTGCTGCTTGCAGCTTCAATTTTATTTGCAGCAGCGTTTGTTTTTATTTGCAGAGTTTCTTCAATTTTCAGCAATGGCGGGTCTCGGCCACCGTACAATTCTCTACTTAAAGGACTTATTTATGAACAAACACCATTTTGTAAATGAAAAATACAACTGAAGTCGCCTGTTTGCATGTTTCCTGGGATGTTAGACATCAGAGACATCAGAGTTTTCAGAAACCCGGTGCTCGTGTGAAACCAGATCAGATCGGTGTATTTGTTGCCCAAATTTAAAATAAAGTTTCACCTCACCACCACATGCAATAATTAGCTCAGAAGTTTGTTACACCTTGAGGATGAGCGTGATATCTGGGCACATGCAAAAAGTGCATCCAGAAGAGAAGTCATCATTAATTATTTAATGATGCGAGAAGGAACCCCTCAATGAGCAGCAGCCGTAATGGAAGAGCGAAATGAGAGTCTTTGTGGGTGAGGAGCCTGTGGCCAAAAGTAATGAGTCAAAATGATTATTAAACCAATATCTTGTGATGGGAAACCATTCCTGGAGCAATGGAAATGGTGATCCTGAGGTTATGCTTACATATATTAAGGAATCTAAACTGGAATAAGTGCATAGCTGCTGTTTCATGCAGTGGTTTTAAAGTAGCACAAAGTGCAGATATCAGCTTTAGAGTGTCTAGAAACACGGTGAATGTCAAGAGGCTTTAAAAGTCAGCAGTATTTTATTCCCTCAGAAAGAGAGTTGGGGAGGGAGAAGGTAAATAAACAGAGCGGTTCATTTGGCATAAAACAGAATACGTGCATTGATAACATGAAATGAAGAGTAACAAGACAATAAACAAATCCTCAGGGCCTTTTATTGGTTGGACACGCTGACATTCTTACCAGATGCCTCAATTGGCTCCTATCAATGTGGAACCCACATAACTGTCTGTATCAAAATGAAACTGATAATTGCACAGATTCAATGAAAAATGAAAGAAGTGGTTTCATGTATTTCATGTATGGATTATATCATAGTTATATTATATTTATGATAGAGCTTACATTTGGTATCAAACAGGTTATTTTTTGTAAAAATGATATATATTTATTTATACAAATTAGTGTATAGTATAAAAAATATATACAGACATATAATTTATGTTTAGTTGTGGAAAGGGGGTGGGATTAAATACGTTTATACTTCCTCCCACTCCTTTTCCAACATGTAACTGAAATATGTGTTTTTTTTCTTTATGTGGTGGAATGCCCACCTGTATTTGTTTCTCTTATCTTTTTTTCTTGTTTTTTTTTTAATACATGTTCGAAATAAATAAAAGCGAACGAACGAACGAACGAACGAACGAACGAACGAATGTAGTCAGATTGAATGGTTCAGAGTGACTATAGTGTTTCAAAATGATGCCAGGTGGCATTTATGTGCAAATATCTAAGGTTGTCTGCATAAATGAAGAACAGGTTCTTTGTAGATGATTACTGTTGAGGTTTTTTTAGAGTTCAGCTAAATTGGGATTGGATTGGACTTTTTCAAAATTTGCCACTCTCAGAATTTAGGTTTAAGTTTCCCAAAACTTAGGAGATTTTAGGAAGTTTAACATACAGAAAGTAGAAGACAAAGAGAATCCCTGGGTAAATGAACTGCCAGTCAGGAGTCTTACAGGAGCCATCAATGGCAAACGGATGACACCCGGTAACGGCAGCAACTGCAGAGACTGATACTGGGATTGTGGGAGTGTGTACTGAAGTTTAGGGTACATTTGTAAAAGGAGCCAGGAGTCAATATGAAAGAATGAATGAATAAAGTTTATTCAGTCATGACAACACAAAACAACACAACACCAAAAAACATTGTGCACAACATTAACATTTCACACAAAACCAATAATCATGTGTTTAACAATGACTGAAAAGGCTGAAGCAACCTGCTTATAAACGCCTGTCCTACTGTACATTATCAACTTTCTTTTTTTGGCTACCGACCTCCAGAAAACCAAAAGAGAATAGAAAAGCAAAGAAACAACAGAAAAGCAAAGAAACAACAAAAGGCAAAGAAACAAGAGAAAAGCAAAGAAATTCAATTCAATTCAATTCAATTTTATTTATATAGCGTCTAATACAACAGAGTTGTCTCTAGACGCTTTCCAGAGACCCATACCCAGAACATGACCCCCGAGCAGTTATTACATAAACAATGGCAGGTAAAAACTCCCATAGTGGGAGAAAAACCTTAAGCCAAACAGTGGCAAGAAAAACTCCCCTTTAGGAGGAAGAAACCTGGACCAGGACCAGGATCATAAGGGGGAACCCTCCTGCCGAGGGCCAGACTGGGGGGTCGGGGACGTCAGCAGCACAGCAGGCAGGTGGAAGCAGCAACGGGAAACATTAACAGATAGTCAATCGCACTTATAAGCTTCAAAAATAGCTTTACAAACCATTTTCTTAAAAACCAAAAGAGAATGACATGTTTTTAAATGTATGTTGGCATCATTCCAGAATTTAACTCCAGTAATGGAGACACGTCTCCTTTTCAAACCTTTTTTAGCTTTTTGTACAGTAAAATTGCATACACCTCTAAGATTATAACGAGTCTCCTGAATTGAAAAGAACGTCTGTATTGAGTCAGGGAGCATTTTTGATTTTGCTCTGAACATGATTTGCATGATTTTATAATAAAACAAATCATAAAATTTCATAACATGAGAATTTAGAAAAAGTGGCTCTGTGTGAGCGTAGTAATCAGCCTTATTGATGATACGTATTGATGATTCGTTTTTGAAGTTTTATTATTAAATTTAAGGTGGTTTTAAAGGTGGATCCCAACAATTCCACACAGCAAGATAAATAGGGAACAATCAATGAGTAGTAGATCAAATGCAAGGCCTTGGAATTCAGTACATTTCTGGATTTATACAGGATTGCGTGTGATTTTGAAATTTTCCCTTTAATGTATTCAATGTGTTGAATATATGAGGACTTAAAGATGCCACGTTACTTAAAACGTCTGTACGGTGGGAGTACTGCAGGTCAAGCTTCCTCTGGGCAGCGTGTATGCATGTTTGATGAGACCAAGACGCTGAGGAAAATACACATTTATGAATGAGACGGGCTGTGCTGGATGGTCTGAACTTGTGCAGTGATTAGACAAAACATTTGAATGGAAGACAGGAGGTATAATTGTGCAAACTACTACTGGGCTCCAAAAGAAATTGGTTTTACAGTAAAAACCTGTGACAAGATCTAATACTTGCAGCAATAACTCTAGCAGCAATGAAAGAATGGGGTTTAGTAACAGCAGAACAAGAGTCATCAGAGAGCACCTTCTGTGCCAAAGTCAATACTGGAGACTTTAATAAAAGTGAGCTTTAACATTTTATGGGTTAATACCCAGAGCCAAACAAAGTAACAGACCGAGATGGCAGGTTGATTTGTTCTTATAGCCCAGGGATCAGCAACAGCAGGGCTCTTTAGCGCCGCCCTAGTGGCTCCTGGAGCTTTTTCAAAAATGTTTTGACCTTTTTTTTCCTTTTTTTCTTCTTTTGTTTTTCTTTCTTTTTTTCTTTTTTCTTCTCTTTTTCCATTTCCTTTTTTTCCTTCTTTTTTTTCTTCTTTTTTTCTTCCTTTTTCCTTTCCTTTTTAATCTCGACAGTTCATATTTTTTCTCAAACTTTTGACTTTTTTCTCGACATTTCGACTTTTTTCTCGAGATTGTACTTCAAAATTAATCTCGACATTTCGACTTCTTCCTCAACATTTCGACTTTTTTCTCGACATTTCGACTTTTTTCTCGACATTTTGACTTTTTCTCGAGATTTTGACTTTTTTCTTGACATTTCGACTTTTTTTTCGACATTTCAACTTTTTTCTTGACATTTTGACTTTTTTCTTGACATTTTGACTTTTTTCTCAACATTTCAACTTTTTTCTCGACATTCCGACTTTTTTCTCGAAGTGCATAATGAAAAAAAAAATCTCCCCCCAGTTCTAACTAATATAGATACATGCAGCATGTGTTGTCTTCATTCTAAGGCTTATACAAGACTTTTCATTTTTTGCAGCTCCAGACATATTTGTTTTTTGTGTTTTTGGTCCAATATGGCTCTTTAACATTTTGGGTTGCCGACCCCTGTTATAGCCAAAAGGTCTGCAGACTGCAGTTCTGCACGTCGACCACAGAGTCAGGCATCCTGTCCTTTTTCAGAGATTGGAAAAAAAAAAAAAATCTGCAGTATTTTCTTCCCTAAAAAAAAAAAATCAGGTGTTGGAATGATCAATATTGAGATTTGTGGCTACACAAGAAGCAGATGAGAAAAGGCAAGCACTATGAACAGAAGTTCTTGGCTGGAACATAACTAAATGGATTTTACAGTCTGGCCCTGAGTGAAGGCAACAATCTGGTATTTATAGAGAGGGTGAAGCATGAGAAACAGCTGGCACTCTCAATACACAACGGGATTCTGTAATCAAGCGTGATAGGAGGGATCGGGCCAGGCATATGGACAAAAACCATGATATAAATCAATTTTCCTTTTGCTTTTTCTCCCCCAAGTTAAATCAGTTTATGTTTTGTAGTTTTAATCTTGGCAACAAGAGAAACAAATAAATATAATTCCCTCTATAGTAAATAATCACAGTAAGAATGATAATTCTGGTGCCGGGATAGTAGTTGTCATAATAGAGGCAATAACTGTAATTTTATCATTAAAAGATGTAGAAGAAGAAGTCAAAGTTTTAGTGGTAGCCTACTTGTAATTTTGATAGTTGTGTATTAAAGGGAGGCAAAGCGGACAGTTTGTCAGTCAGTTAATCTGCAGCAGTCAGATGTTGAACTCTGTGCCCTCTATAGCTGGATGATGCTGTAATCCCACATCTAAACACACACACACGCACACACACACCTTTACATATATATTTATGAGGACATTAGACGCATAATGGATCCCTGTGCCTATTAACCTAACCCAAACCCTCCCTGTAGGCAAACTTACACCTAAACCCAACTCTGAACCTTAAAATGAGGTTTTAATCATCAAACAGGTTATTGAATATATCCCAGAAAAAGAAGACTGACAGAAGTTTCACTTCAACACGTCTAAAAGGTGGAATCTGAAAAGAAAAATGGCCCTCATAGTTATATATATGCAAATATGCACCCACACACACACGCACAGAGTAGCCAGAACTCATTTCATAAGTCCAGATGGCCTTTGACATGTAATCATTACAACCAGTTTTACACGCTTTTTCTGTCTCCCCCCTCTGAGTTCATCCGTTTTACTATAAGAACTGGACTGCACATAACCATGCATGGCAAACTATATTTATATTATTGATACATGGCCGTAGAAACATCCATATCCTTCGACCCCAGATTATATACTAATACTTAGGTTGGAAAAAAACACATTCCAGTATTTTATGTTGGTATTTTAAAGAGATTGTTAAATACATCTATAGAGACATCCCTGAATTTTGCTGCATTCCTCCATAATAATGCAGAAACACAGGGCTAGTCTTTGTCCTATTGCAGTACCGGGGCTATATTTACAGCGGCGTCACTGCAATGAATTTAGTTTAATGCAGTTTTATTTATATAGTGTCTATTACAAGTTGTTATCCAGGTGCTTTCCAGAGACCCAGAACATTTGACCCCCGAGCAATTATCACACACTGTATAAAAATGGCAGGTAAAACCTTCCAGGCCAGCAGGGTAGAGCAGGAAAAGATAGGAATGACCGCTCACACCGCTGCTACACCAGGAAACAACACACGGAGGCCTCACGTCGAGCACTGGAAATCTGCAACAAAAACCACAAACGAAACACAAAACCAACATGGAACCGACCAAAACACGAGCAGCGATCGACCCAAATCTCGAGATCCAATCACAGTCTAAGCTAAGCTACCGCTAACTAACCCCAAAAACTACTGAGCAATCATGCAGGTGAACACGCCAGTGTGTATATCTGTGTGTGTGTGCGTCTATGTATATGTCTGTGTGGCTATGTGTGTGTTTGTGTGTGTGTGTGTGTGTGTGTGTGTCTATGTATGGCTATGTGTTTGTATGTTTTGTGTATATATGTATATGTCTGTGTGGCTGTATGTGTGTGTGTGTGTGTGTGTGTGTGTGTGTGTGTGTGTGTGTGTGTGTGTGTGTGTGTGTGTGTGTGTGTGTGTGTGTGTGTGTGTGTGTGTGTGTGCGAGCGTGTATATGTATGTGTGGCTATGTGTGTGCTAAACTTAATGACAAAAGTGTAGTTCCATGTCTCTGACCTCTGACGGCGTCCCTGTCCACCCTTCATGCCTCCGCTGCTCCGTCCCTCTCCCATCGCGCTGCCGATGTGCTTACAGCAGCACTCTGCTTCCTCAAAGGCAAACCTTTCCCAACCAGAGAGCGCTGGAGGAGACCATGCTTCACCGATAACTGGGCTGCATCCGGATTAAAACACGCTAACGCAAGCAGAACCACTGGTTAACGACATTGACCAAGGATTGAAGTCTCACAGAAACAGCTCAATTTTCTCATCACATCACTGTGCAAGTTCTTTCTTTCTTGATGTTTTTGATTTCCTTTACAAAACCAGTGTCCTCAACGGGACGGTCTTTAATTTGGCTCATCAGCACCAGTGTTATACATACTCCAGAGCTTGTTGTACGAGTGGAGGTCAGAAACAGCTATTCCCATACACACTGGGTGCACAAGCGGCCTGGCTTTGTAAACGAGGTCACTGCCGTGTCAATAGACGGATATTCTCTTTCTCTTAATCCCGACCCAAAGTACTGAGAATGTTGTGGTCACATGCTTTGGTCAACAGGGCCATCATCTCAAAATCATTGATAGCGTGCTGAGGCCTTGATTTTTGGTCAGTTTATGATTTGCTAGCACTGAGTTTCCATCACAAGATCAGACGTGTGTGTATGTGCGCGGCATGTGTGGGAGTCTCGTGGCTACCAGCAGAGTTATTGATGCCGCTGACCTTGAGGCCCCGAAACGACAGCCATCTACTCAATAATAGATTGCACTGCTCTTATGGTGAAAACCTACTATGAATGTGTGACTTTTCCCATGCGCGTGAGAGAGAGAAATGACAGGAATATTGGCCTTTTAGATGCACGACTGTGTGCATTTTCTGTGCTTTTTTGTATGTTTTTCAGCATCTGCAGAGTGATGGAGGGGGTGCAGAGGCAGTTCATGGCTTTCATACAGGAGCTGCATATTTTTCTCTCCACAGGGGGGGCAGAAAAACTGAAGAGGCGGTGAGGTGCACAGGAGGGAAGAAGATGTGCGGGCATGAATTCAGAAGAGGAGAGGAGGAGCTGAAAAGATAAAAAGCGACGAGTAATCATGGGCAGCAAGTGTGAGTGCATAAAAGATAAGTGGCAAAGCTGACTAGCTGCCGATTCGATGTGTGATGTAACAAAGTCTTAGCTCTTCATTCAGCTAACATAGTCTTTAATTCTCCAAACACAGTATTGATTCTTTCTCTTCTGCAGTTTATATATCAGCAGTGGTGGACTAGTAGAACATTTGCCAACCTGAAAGTAAGCGGTTCAGTTCACAGCTTTGTAACCCACAATGATGAAGTGCCCAAGGTTGATTGTGTTGCCGAAGGAAGATATTACCGTATATCATATCTTGGGTAACGTTCCCTTAAATCTTCATATCAGGGAGTGTCCTTGGGCAACACAATGCCTGCCCCCCCTAAAGAGATGGAGATCCTTCTCCCTCTTTGAGTGGTCATTCACTGTCTTTAATTGGTCATACAAATTGTTTCTGTCGTGACAACAGTTTTTCGTATTGATACCTGTGCACGAACATGGATATTAACGTAAATGACTTTGGTTCTGGACTTTGATGGAACCATTGTAAAACTCTTGTTTTTGTTATGGTTTCTCAGTTGGGGATATGTTTTTTACATGATCACTCAGGCCGCGTTCAGACTGCCAGCCAATATCCGATTTTTAGCCCATCCAGATTGAAACTGGATGACTCTTTTGAAGTCTGAACAGTCCCAAACCGCATGAGATCCGATTTTTGCAAACCAGATCGAAAACCACCTCCGGGAGGTAGTTTCATATCACATTTGGGCAGATGCGTCTCAGTCTGAACAGCTCCAAACACTCAGATCGGTTTTGACTGTCCGTGACGTCACTCTACGCGACGCCAGACCAGACCCGTGCGCCAAACCACCCGCCCATTTCCAGTTGTGGATCTACGTTACAGGTATGGAGCAGTCGGAAGATGTTGAAAACAGCAGTCCTTGGACAGAGGAAGAAACGAAATGCCTCATTAATCTGTCACACAATACACGCGCTGGGTGACGCCTCCGCTCCGACGTCGTTGCTACAGCAACCCGTCAGATCAGTCAATGATGTGGCACAGTCTGAACAGAGCCAGATGCGATTTGGACACTTGCTAAAAACAGTGTGGACAGTCAGCCCTGAAAATCGGATATGAGAAGGAATCAGATATGAATCAGATTTGCCTGCAGTCTGAACGCGGCCTCACTCTCCTGTCATTCCAGATCCTGCCACCCTCATCAGCCAGACAATCTACTCATTCCCCTCACCTGTGCTTCCCCGCCCATCTCCACACCTGGTTTCCATGGTGATCAGTTCCCCTTTATATACCGGCCCACTTCCACATGCCCGCTGCCAGATTGTCTAGTGTTCATAGCTTTCCAGCGTTCCTGAGTCTGTCTGTTTCTTCCTGGATTTTTGCCTGCCCCCTTTGGATTTGTCTGCCTGATCTGCCTGATCTGCCCGGTTTTTGACTCCTACCTACGTTTGACCTGATTAAAGCCTTTTGGACTCTGATACTCTGGTGTTGTGCTTTTGGGTTCTCTGTCTTTTGAACCATGACAGTTTTCCCTTAAAAATATTGTATATTTGCTGGTGTGCTTGGGACTCCCAACATTACCCCATTGTGTTACTCACTTCCACCCATTTTTTTTTATCAGAAGGCATCACGTTGTCTCTAAAATACTTGAATCTACAAAGTATTTTAACTCACTGACACCTTGATAGCAAGGTGCTGAGGTCCTGTGTCTGCAAAACCAATCCCCACTCATCATTTGTCCTCCACCGTGCATAATAGTTGGCATCATGCATTTGTACTGATATGCCGTATCTGGTTTTTACCAAATATGGCACTGTTCCCGTTTGGTAACACCCCCCAAAAAAACTAAAATTTGATCTCATCCATTTGAATGTGGTTTCTTCTGATGCAGGTTTGCAGACCTAAGCTGTGTGGTCATGTTCCTGCAGTGGTCTTGTTCTCTGCATTTTTGGAAAGATTTAGGAGGCTTTTTTCCTAACTTTCTACAATAAAAGACACAGCTTTTCCTGATTTAACCATATTTGTTGATGGTCTTTAAAACCACCTGGAGATTTATGGCTTCAAATAAATAATGTATGATTCTTAGCGGCTCTACAGAAGAGTCTGATCTGACAGAAATATGTGAATTGAGCATGACCGATTGCAGAGAACAGCAGAGAACATTAAGTGGTGCTGGCATGTAATCTGTTGAACTAATTTGCTAGCATAATGGAAACAATTCCAATAGAGATTCAATTAGCTGATTTGCTGTGGTAGAAACACGCTTGGACGAATAAAGGGAGCACGAAAGCCCAAAGCAACCTTTTGCATTCACTCTCTGGATTGTTTTATCTACTGTCATAGTTTGGTCAAGTTTAGCAGCTAAATATTTGCTTATATTTGATAGGATATTTAAGTTGTCCTGGCACCCTGACATTACCTGAAAATGAAAACAGAACTTGATTTTATGCTCTCTCAAAAATGTCCATTAAAGCAAGCTTGTCATCACCCTGGAAACCAAGGAACCCAGTCTGATAAAGTCTATAAAAGAAAAACATGCTGCTTCCTGTGGTATCATAAATACAAGCCACATGACACAGTGACTGCGTTTCCATGCATCAATAACCCTTTTAAAACCCGAATATTAGCAATAACCCGGTTTTGCACGGCCATGTAAACACCAATAACCCCTTTAAAAACCCGAATATGACCCCTGGGTTACTCCTTTCAAAAACCCGAATATTTGGTCATGTAAACACCAAACGGAATATTACGACGGATTATTAGGGCCAAACTAAAAAAAAAAGAAAAAAAAAGGAAATTACGAGAATAAAGTCGTAATATTTTGAGAATAAAGTCGTACTATTAAATATATTATTAATACAACTTCACAAGATGCTCAATATTACTCATTTTAACACAGGGAAAAGATGCTCTTCCTGTTAGAGTAAATAAATTATATTTTCATAATATTACGACTTTATTCTCATAATATTACGACTTTATTCTCATAAATTACGACTTTATTCTCGTAATATTACGACTTTATTCTCATAATATTACGACTTTATTCTCGTAATATTACGACTTTATTCTCATTGAATTATGACTTTATTCTCGTAATTTCCTAATTTTTTGTCTTAGTTTGGCCCTAATACTCCGTTGTAGAATATCCAGATCAAACGGAACAGGAATCTGTTTTCTGCACATGCTCTGTTCACAAGGAATCCTGGTCTTTTGAGTCCAGGAAGTTCTTATAAACACGGAGAAACCAAGACCAGGAGGAGACTAATCACTTCATAAATGTAATGAAGGATATGAACATTTCTGCATTTGTAGACGGTAGAAAGTACCGGGATAGAAGATTTACAAGAAGGTGAGAGAAAAGTTGTGGAAGCAGCATTTGTTTTGAATTTGGATCCAGGAAGAAGAAGTGGAAATGACGGGAATTGTGTCATGACGTTCTCCGTGCGTCGCTGGTTTGATCCAGATATCCCGAATGATTAATTACCATGTAAACGGAATATTCCCAATGTTTCAGTAACTGGAATATTAGCAATAACCTGAATTTTGACTGCATGTAAGTAGTCAGTGTAGTGTTAAGCAGTTGTGCTTTTTTTGGGCTCACCTTTAAGAAATGAGGTAGCAGTTGGGCGGCTTCACGCGCTGACGGTGGCTGTCAACCACTCCACATGTGTCTCTGTGGAGACGCTCCATGCCTGTCACGTCAACCGTGGAGGACGCCCTGGGGCACGCAGATTACACATCCCAGCTGGCACGGCATTGTTGTTTGGACTCCCAGAGTGGAGGAAGTGGCAAGCAAAAACCTGATCAGGAGGTGCCATTTATTATTTTTCTCCCTGTATCTTGTTGTCAAGGATGTATGAAAGTCACTGCAGTCATTTGTAGTTTACAGGTAATCGTACCACAAATTATTTTCCTCTCTTTTTCCACTTTAGATTGTCAGGTTTCTGCATTCAGCCTTCTTCCATGTTTTGCTGAAATGTACCCGTCAACGTTGAGGGGGAAAAGCTTTCTCGGCACGGGAAATGAATTGAATTTTGTGCCACCCTTCATCTCTGTTTGTTGCTGTCAGAATGATTTGGGTGCAGGGGTGTGAGAAGCTAAAAGCAGGTGATGGAAAGCTGAGGTTGAAAAAAAAGAGAGGAGGAGGGCAGCTATGTATGTATTTGTCACCTGTTATTTACGATGAAGTTCTCGTTCTTATCAACATTCCTCCAATACAGAACAAATATAGAGAAGAAAATGTGCAATAACAGCAATGGTGCAGAGTGCTGAAACCCACATGTAAGTAGCAACAAATACCATCATCGAACATCATACAATTCTACTATATTGTAAAAATGCTGCACAGTCGTGCTGATATAAAATTACAAGCAAGTACAACAAAGCTGTCGGTGCCTTTTAAGATTGATTTTTATGTCATTGACAAATAGTGGATGACTGTTTAACCCTTGTACTGTCTTTGGGTCAAAATGACCTAATTCTCCTGTTCCTTCTTTCCTCCTGCTCCTTCCTTCCTTCCTTCCTTCCTTGCTTCCTTCCTTCCTTCCTTCCTTGCTTCCTTCCTTCCTCCCTTCCTTCCTTCCTTCCTTCCTTCCTTCCTTCCTTCCTTCCTTCCTTCCTTCTTTTCATTCTTCCTTCCTTCCTTCTTTCCTCCCTTCTTCCCTTCCTCCCTCCTTGACCTGAAGACAGCACAAAGGTTAAAAACAAACTGGCAGCCGCTGGTTATCGTGTACAAAACAATTCAAAGGCGTGAATTGTCAGGCGGTCCGGTGCATCACAGGCTAACCAAATGTCTAGTATTTTACATATTTTGGCGGAGTGAGAGTAGAAGAGTTGGTAAATGGAGCTGCATCCAAAGAGGACACAAAGGAGGGAACGTAAAAGCAAGAAAATTACTGAGAGCAATGCTAAGAAAGATATACAGGACTGTCTCAGAAAATTAGAATATTGTGATAAAGTTCTTTATTTTCTGCAATGCAATTAAAGAAACAAAAATGTCATACATTCTGGATTCATTACAAATCAACTGAAATATTGCAAGCCTTTTATTATTTTAATATTACTGATTATGTCTTAAAGTTTAAGACTAAGATTCCAAGAATATTCTAATTTTTTGAGATAGGATATTTGAGTTTTCTTAAGCTGTAAACCATGATCAGCAATATTAAAATAATAAAAGGCTTGCAATATTTCAGTTGATTTGTAATGAATCCAGAATGTATGACATTTTTGCACTACAGAAAATAAAGGACTTTATCACAATATTCTAATTTTCTGAGACAGTCCTGTATACACATATCTGTCATGTAGAAATGTTTAGAGGATGGGATGGGAAATGTATTTTGAATTGGACTTCTCTTTTGGGATGCTGAATCGATTATCTAGTTGAGCCTGCGTGGATGCTGGAAGTGCAAGGTTTTAATCCCTATCTGTACATCACGCCCAACTCCTGCCTGTTATTTGCTTTTCTGTGTTCAAATAAAAGTCCAACAGGACTCTGACATGCCTTTTAATTGTGTCTCTTGTTGTGCTTAGTGGGCAAAGCTTATATACTGCAGGAATGACATAGCAGCAGTTAAATGCAGCCTTCTGTAAGCTTTAAATATCCACTGGGCTTACATCAAATACATCAAAACACAACAATAAAAAACACTTTTCTGAACTTATCAATATGACTCTGTCCTTCACAGGATAAGTAAAATGGATCTGTCAGGGTTTGACACTTCCCCCCAGTTTTTGTGTTTTCAGTTCTGTCCCTCCTGGTTTCCCATCTGCCCTGATTGTCTGCACCTGTGTCTCGTTATCCCCTGTGTATATCTGGTCTTGTCATTCCCCTTCTCCCTGTCGGTCCGTCCTGTTTGTTCCCTCGATGTCTCCTCTGGTTTTTTTGGATTCCTGTTTTTGTTCAGTTTCTTCATCCTGCCAGCAGCACTTTTTTTTTTTTTTTCAATAAATCCTGCTTTTTTGCAACTCCTGCCTCCTGCTCTCCTGCGTTTGGGTCCTCATCAAACTGCACCCTGACAGGATCACTGCTCAAAAACTCAAAATCTTAACAAGAATATTTGTCTTATTTCTAGTTAAAATGTCTCATTTTAGTAAAAAAATCTTATTACACTTAAAACAAGACTCATCACTGGAAAAAAACAACAATTTTCACCTGTTTCAAGTAGGTTTTCACTTGAAATAAATAGAACAATCTGCCAGTGGAACAAGATTTTTTTGCTTGTAATGAGAAGATAAATCTTGTCCCACTGGCAGATTTTTCTACTTATTTCAAGTGAAAATTTACTTGAAACAGGTGAAAATTGTCAAATAAGTTATTTTTCTGGTGTTATTTTTCTGGTGATGACTCTAAATGTTGAAATAGCAGTAAAACCACATTCATTGATGAAATGACATAAGGGATGGAAAGGAGGGATGGCAGTTTTACAGGGGGGATGATTTGGACCGTTTTTATTTCAGGGGGGGGGGGATTTGGACCGTTTTTATTTCAGGGGGGGATGCCGTCCCCCCTCATCCCCCTTTAACTCCAGTACTGATCAGGCCCGCTGCTATGGGCCACTCTGTACAACTGGAGTGAGATTTAACTTTGAATTGCTAGCAGTAAATTACCCTCCTTTCAGGAGAGTGTTAAGACACTGCCAGGGCTGTCGCTTGTTCTTAGCCTTTATGAATGGTATGTCTGTGTAATAAGAGGATGGAGGGTTCGTTAGGGCAGGTGATGCAGTTCTAGAGGCATCTTCAAGTGGAGACGAGGCCAAAGTTGACAGGTGGACTAATGCAGCATCCGCAGTGATGTGAACATTGTACCGGTTCGCCATCATGAAGAGAGAGTTCAGCCAAAAGGCAGAGCTCTCAATTTACCAGACACTCTACATTACGACCCTCTTCTGTGGTCGTGAAGTGTGGGTCGTGACTGAAAGAATGGGATCACTAAAATAAGCTGTTGAAATGATCTTTCTTTGAGGGGTTGGCTTGGCAAATCTTTAAGTACAGGATGAGAAAGCTCAGTCATCCGGGAGGGCCTGAGAGTAGAATTACCGTTTCTCCGAATGGAAACGCGCCGGTTAAGGTGGTTTGAGCACATGACCGGGACGCCTGCCGGACGCTTCCAGGGTAAGTGGTTCAGACATGTCTCCTTGGAAAGAGGCCTTAGGCCCGGTCCTGCTCTCCACAGAGACTTGCTTGGTCATGGTCCTGCTGTGGTGTCAGAATTCATAAACAGGTGCAAGTCGTCTTACATAAGAAAAACTAAACAAGATGAAGAATCTTCCTTCTGCCTCTCCTGCTGTAATAAAGTAATCAGTCTTCTTAGCTAGTGCAAACAACTTGGCACTATAATCGCCACTTGACCTTTAAGTATCCTGTTGATGCTGTGTGTAAAAATGTTCTTCGATATCTGCATTTTACTGTACGTTTCAGAATCGTAATGCTGATAGCATAGCTATCGGGATATTTTACTGTTGTTGTTAGCTACTGGGATATGTTGTGGAACAGTGTAGCTGTGAACCTAAGAAGTTGTGCAAGGTCGACACTTTTTTTTTTTTTTTTCTTTACCTTGTCTGCACACATATTAATGGTTAATACCATGCTGGTAAAAACCTAAGGCATATATATGTGCATTGTTACTTTATTTGATATATATATACATATATACGTATACATACACATACACACATATATATATATATATATATGTGGGCGCGGTGGGCGCGGTGGGCGCGGTGGGTGACATCCGCTGCTAAACCAGAAAGCAGGAACACACAGAGGCCTCACGTCGAGCACTGGAAATCTGCAACAAAAACCACACACGAAACACGAAACCGACACGGAGCCGACCAAAACACGAGCAGCAATCGACCCAAATCTCGAGATCCAATCACAGTCTGAGCTAAGCTACCGCTAACTAACCCCAAAAACTACAGAGCAAGAATGCAGGTGAACAAGCCAAAGTGTATGTCTATGTGTGTGTATGCGTGTATGTATATGTGTGTGGCTATGTGTGTGTGTGTATGTGTGTGTGTGTGTGTGTGTGTGTGTGTGTTGTGTGTGTGTGTGTGAATGTATATGTCTGTGTGGTTATGTGTGTGTATGTGTGTGTGTATGTATATGTCTGTGTGACTGTGTGTATGTATGGCTATGTGTTTGTATGTTCCATGTGTATATGTATATGTCTGAGTGGCTGTATGTGTGTGTGTGTGTGTGAGCGTGTATATGTATCTGTGGCTATGTGTGTGTATGTATGCATGTATGAATGTATGTATATGTGTGTGTGTGTACGTGAGTGTGTGTGTGTGTATATATCTATGTGGCTATGTGTATGTATGTATGTATGTATGTATGTATGTATGTATGTATGTATGTATGTATGTATGTATGTATTGTATGTATGTATGTATGTGTGTGTGTGTGTGTGTGTGTGTGTGTGTGTGTGTGTGTGTGTGTGTGTGTGTGTGTGTGTGTGTGTGTGTGTGTGTGAGCGTGTATATGTGCTATGTGTGTGTGTGTGTGTGTGTGTGTGTGTGTGTGTGTGTGTGTGTGTGTGTGAGAGTGTAATAATCTTATCAAAGCTCCACCTATCTATAGTGGGGGGGGGGGGGGGGGGGTCGAGACTTTATAGACGGCTCAATCCTTCTCGGCCGATACAAGCTACCTGTTTTTAATGACTGCAAACAGGCTGCCAACGCAGAACAATGAGACTTTAAGAGCCACTTGTTCCTGCTGGCATTGACTTTTTAAGTGACTCTTTGTGATATCTGTGATTAACTTGTAGTTGTTGTTTTATGTGATTGAATGCATTTCTACTGGCTCTACAACAAATTGGCTGTTGGGATAATGAATATGATGGTAACGTAAGAGATGATATCTCTTATTTGGCTTGAAAACTTCCTTAGTGTTCAAGCAGCTCCATCTGTGATTAACTTGTAGTTGTTGTTTTACGTGATTTGAATGCGTTTCTACTGGCTCTACAACAAATTGCCATTGGGATAATGAATATGATGGTAACGTAAGAGATGATATCTCTTATTTGGCTTGAAAACTCCTTGGTGCTCAAGCAGCTCCATCCGTGAGATAAGCAGTAGGAAATGGATGGATGGAGATCTCCAATTATCTAAAGATTAATAGCTGTGTTGTTAGGCTGAGGAACCTTTTTGGGCTTTGGTAAATTTATCTTAAAAAAAACCAAATGGTCTCCAGTGACATCTCTGTGCATCCTATCTGCAACACGACCATGGCACATGGATAAAAGAAGCTCTGCCTTGATTCAAATGTTGAGTCATTTCACCACAACACATTCTTCTTCCACTGTGTGATGTCCGTCCCAGTTTCCTTGAACCCCAGAGATGTCGACGGCGCCTCTGGCCAAGTACTCATGAGGCCTTCCTTTTGCGCTGTAAAGTTTTAAACATGTGATTGACAGTGATTTACCAAAGCAACCCTTTGCTATTGTGGTTACAATATCAGTTGTTGATGAATGCATGTTCTTGATGACGTTGTCCATCTTCCCTTTAGTCCAGGGGTCGGCAACCCAACATGTTGAAAGAGCCATATTGGACAAAAACACAAAAAAAAAATATGTCTGGAGACGCAAAAAATGAAAAGTCTTGTATCAGAATTAGAATGATGGCAACACATGCTGCATGTATTTATATTAGTTGGAACTGGGGGGAGATTTTTTCTTCATTATGCACTTCGAGAAAAAAGTTGAAATGTCCGAGAAAAAAAGTCAAAATGTCGAGAAAAAAGTCGAAATTTGAGAAAAAAGTCAAATTTTGAGAAAAAAGTTGAAATGTCGAGATTAAAAAGGAAACGAAAAAGGAGAAAAAATGAGAAAAAAGGAAGAAAAAAAGAGAAAAAAAGAAAAAAAGGGAGAAAAAAGGTCAAAATGTCGAGAAAAAATTTTGAGAAGAAAGTTGAAATGTCAAGATTAATGTTGAAGTACTATCTTTAGAAAAAGTCGAATGTCGAGAAAAAGTCGAAATGTCGAGAAAAAAGTCAAAATTTTGAGAAAAAAGTTGAAATGTCGAGATTAAAAAGGAAAGGAAAAAGGAAGAAAAAGTAGAAAAAAATAAAAAAAGAAGAAAAAAAGGTCAAAATGTTTTTAAAAAGCTCCAGGAGCCACCAGGGCGGCGCTAAAGAGCCACCCTGGTGGCTCTAGAACCGGGTTGCCGACCCCCGCTTTAGTCACTGAAGTTCATTTGGATTTGTTCACTTATTTAATGACATTGTGCACTGCAGGAAAATGAAGTGCAGGACGCTTTCATACTTCCTTTCAGGAACAATGCAGGTATTTAAAGAGCTTCTGGTAATCTTTTTGTCTCTAAAGACTCAGATTTCCATGGATATGGCTTTTGTATCAAATCATCAATACAATCACTGGTTGACTTGATGCGTTTAACCCTTGTACTGTCTTTGGTTCAAAATGACCCAATTCTTCTATCCTTCTTTCCTCCTGCCATGCTCTTTCCTTCCTTCTTCCTTTCCTCTTTTCCTCCTTTTTCACCCTCCTTTACTCCTTTTTCTTCCTACCTCCCATCCGTCATTCATTCCTTTATTACCTTCTTTGCTTTTCCTTCCTTCTTCCTTATTTTATCCATTCCTTCCTTCTTCCCTCCCTTCTTTCTTTCCTTTTCTCCATTCCTTCCTCCCTCCCTTCCATTTTTCTCCCTTCTTTCCTCCCTTCCATCTTTTCTCCCTTCCTTACTCCCTTTCCTACTTCCTTCCTTCTTTTCTCCCTTCCTTACTCCCTTTCCTACTTCCTTCCTTCTTTTCTCCCTTCCTTACTTCCTTTCCTACTTCCTTCCTTCTTTTCTCCTTTCTTCCTTCTTTTCTCCTTTCTTCCTTCTTTTCTCCTTTCTTCCTTACTTCCTTCTTTCCTTCCTTCCATATTTTCTCCCTTCCTTACTCCCTTTCCTACTTCCTTCTTTCTTTTCTCCTTTCTTCCTTACTTCCTTATTTCCTCCATTGCTTATTTTCTCCCTGCACCCTCCCTTGACCCAAAGACAGCACAAGGGTTAAAATATTTTTAACATTAAATTTGCGCTACAAATGCAAACGTTGATCAATTTTAACATGTGAAATATGTCGGGTTTATACGGTCTTGCAAAGAAAAGTAGAGTCAAAGTAAATGCCCAAAACTTCACTTTTGTGTGTATTGGTGCATATGCAATATAAAAACAAGTACATGCGTAAGTAAATAAAATATGATTTTTCCTTCCAAATCCTGATTTATGCAAGCTCCCTTAGAAGTAAACTGTAACACATTTCTCAGTCCTGAACCTGAGCAGAGAAATGATGGTTTGTGTAAATGAGTCTTCTCTTCTCGCTGAGCCGCTGCAGCAGGCCAAACATTTCAGCTCTGCTCTGTGCAAGTAGGTATAAATAAATCAGTGTCTTTGTGAGCGTGATTCACCATTGGAACCACTCAGGTCAGGGATCTTCGTGCCTTTCATGTCTGAAATATGAACTCGCTGGAGACCGGAGAGGAAGCAGAACAGCACTGTTCCTCCATGTGTGTGTGTGTGTGTGTGAGTCCGTCTGTGTGTGCAGTAACGCTGCAGCAAAGTCAGACGAGCAGCACTGTAAGACAAGCTTCCACGGACTCCATTATAAGAGCTTGGTTGCTCTGTTTTTTTTAAACTTGCACATGTAAACGGAGGATTTTATTTTTGGCTCAGAATTCTATCACTGTCATTAAACTGTAATGGTTTATCTTTGGAGCAGCACAAGGAATGATCTTAATTTCCTTTAGGCTTTGATATTGTACATGAGCTCTCAACTTTAAAAGGAGGCCTAAAGTATTCTGTCCTTTATTTCATAAGTAAAACAGATTTTTATAGGATTCTAATAACATGATTTGGTCAGAATCGTCACACTCTTCTCAGCTCTGTTTAAAACCGTTGATTTAAGGAGGTGGAGTCAAGCGCTCAACCCCACCCACCTGTTCCACACAGCACCTACCATGACCTTTTGCTCTTATAGGGGCTTCTATTGTTATCCCAAGTTGGACTTTTCAACTTCCAAGTCATACATTTCAACTGAGCATCGTGTTAAATTAGAGAAACCATGCATTCACAATCCAACATTTGGCAAATATTATTAGGGCCTGAGCCCTGACAGTGCAAAGGTCCTATTGTATCTGTAGGAATTTTTCTCGTTTTTTTTTCTCGTTTTTTTCCTTGTTATTTTTCCAGCGAAATGAGGGCCTTTTTGCCCCCTAAACGTGCCCCAAAAGTCACCAAATTTTGCCTGCAAGCCAGGCCTGGTGATATTTAATGGTTTGCATTAATGGGCGTGGCCTGTATCATGTCGCAACTTAAAGAAAAGTCTCTTGGCGCCATGGCCGAAACGAACAGGAAGTCGGCCATTTTGAATTGATCGTGTCATTTTGGCACAATTTATGCCATTTCTTCGACCGTTAATGCGGCCCGAACCGTAACGTGCACCCAGGTGTGTTATACATCAAAATGTGCGTCTGGATCCTGCGACGATGAGCATTACTTTTCTCAGTCAAAAGTGTTACCGTGGCGACGCTAGACGCCAAAAAGCGCGCCCCCCCTTCTTCTGATTGGTCCATATTTGATAGTTCCTACTTTCTGCCATAACTTTTGAATGGTTTGACATATAGAATCGTGGGTGGTGTCATCGGACTCAGTATTGAGTCCTTGACCATAATTGGTGAAAATTAGCCCCGCTCCTTCTGATTGGTTGTCCCTATTTTCTGCTATAACTTTTTAATGGTTTGATATAGAGAGTCGTGGGTGGTGTCCTCCGCTAAATGTCCAGGCCTGAAGAATCTACATGCAAGTAAGCAAGCGCTTCCACTGCAGCCTGAACGTGCACAAGGGTGCGAGGCCCCGCTTCATCGCTGCTTGCAGCTTTGATTATTATTATAATGTATAATTCACTATAAGTCAGGCACTAGAACCATTTGCTTTAAGGGCGTAGGTTTGGTCGCAGTATTGGCAAACTGGGGGTCCCCTTTTTTTCAATGGACTACTATGAAGAAACAAATGCATTATAGTTTCTTGTTAAATCACAGTTGTCTGTTCTGCATCAGCAGAGTCGCTGTGTCTCCTTTTTACAGCATAATTCATACACAGAAATATTTCCGTGACCATCCGACAAAATCCATTTCATTTTAACGCTAGCAATCTGACTGCAGGCCTGCGGATGGACAAACCTCCGGCCCTGTACCTTGTTACTAACATAAATGAACATTTTCCAGTTGGATGAGGTCTTCGGGTGGTGTCAGGATGCAGAGATAAAATTTCAACGAAAATAATGCAAATAACCCCTTGAGCACATAATTACACAGTATCTGATCCTAGAGCTCACCCCGGCATACACAAATCCATTATTTAAAAATGGTGGCTCAGTTGTACCTTCATTATTGCTGCAGACTGTTGGGAAAGTTTCATTCTTGTCAATAGTCATGTTAAAGTGGCCTAGCTTGGAAAGAAAACTGAACAACAGAGAGGAACATCATCATTTTAGGCCCCGTTTACACGTAGCAAAAACGGTGGCGTTTTCATGCGTTTTGGCCGTTCGTTTACATGAAAACGAAGCTCAAAGTCTCCAAAAACCATCATTTCTGAAAACTCCGGCTAAAGTGGAGGTTTTCAAAAACTCTGTTTTCTCGTTTGCTTGTAAACAGAGAGAAACGGACATTTAGGCTTCAGAACGTCACATTATGAGACAGAAACATCACCAGCGTCATTTGTGCGACCTGTGTTTACAATTTGTTTGGCCACCGTCAATATTTTTCTTGTATTTTACCTGTTTTATATTCTAAAGTCACACTTAAAAGTAACTCCACTTCTCTGTTACTCCAAACCAAAGACTCTCGTTCCGTCTTGGAAGTAACTGGCAGTCCAGGCTGATTTATGGTTCCGTGTTACACCAACGCAGAGCTACGGCGTAGGGTACGTGGCGACATGCACCGTACGTACAGTAGGCTACGCCGTCGATTTAACGCGGAACCATATTATTCAGGCTTCACGCGTGTCATTTGTTGATGTTTTTTTCCAGGATTCTGATTGGCTAGCATGACTTTATCTTCTCGTTACACTGCCCCCTGCAGGTTTGGATGCTCATAGCACCTTAACAGCGTATTTATGCGGGTTCGTGTAAACAAGGGTATTTTTCAAAACGTAGAGGGGGAAATATCCATCTTTGTAAATACCCGGCTCTGTGGAAACATGGCCTTAGTCTGGCGAGTCAAAATAAAAAACTGTCATTCTTTTATTCCATCAATAAACCCTTAGATTCACTGCTTGTCCATCCCATCACACTTTTTATTTACTCTTTGATGTTAAAATTACGAACAGTTGAGGACGTTTTTCCTTTTTTTGTGGGTTGCTCTGGTGCCTCTAGGAGCAGGATTCAATAACAAATGCAACCTGGGAATAATGAACAAAAATACCGACAGTTTCCTACCTGGATAAGTGTATACACTTTTTTTTTTTTCAATCTAACCTTTATTTAACCAGGAAAAGAAACCCATTGAGATTAAAAATCTCTTTTGCAAGGGTGTCCTGGCCATGAGGCAGCACAAGATTTCAGATATTAAAATTTACAGAGGTGTGATGTAAAATATTGAAATCAAATAAAATAAAATGAAACAAAAAAATGGAATAGAAATTGGACTTACCAAAAAGGTGATTATTGAATAAATATAAACCGTGTTCTTCAGTGTCATTTCTGTCATCTTATCTGCTCTTGCGTGTTACTTGAGGTTGACTTGTGTCGCAGTGCCTTTCCCTACTATCTCCGTCATCCATCCCTCCATCTTTCTGTCTGCTTTTTCTTCTTTTCTCTTTGCTGTTTTACATTTTTGGTTGAATTTTCAGCCTGATTGTGCTTTCTGTTTAGTTTTTGTGTGAATAAAAGACTCTCTAAAACTCCTGCCTGCTGATCTCCTGCATTAAGATCCTCAAACCTGACAGCTAATAAAATATTAGAAAAAGTGTTGATAAAGCATCATTAGCTAAATGTCTTTCTTGTCTTTCTCTGTTGTTCATCTGTGGGGGCAGAAGAAAGTGGGATGTTGACTGCAGTGCTGTGCACTCTGCACTCAGGGTTGTGTTGTGGAGGAGGAGATGAGCAAAAGAGCAAGACTCTTAATTCACCAGCCGAGCAATGTTCCTGCAATCCCCCATGGTCATGAACTTTGGATGTTGTATGGAAGAGTACAAGTGGAAATGGAAGCTGCAAGCAGCAATGAACGGGCCCTCGCACGTGCAATTTTCAGAAATAAAGGTGAAGGACTCAAAACTAAGTCCGATGACACCACCCATGACTCTTTATAGGTAGGGTCGCGTAGGGTACGCGGCGACGCACAGAACGCTGCGTGCGCCGCGTAAACTACACCGTAGGCTACGCCGTCCATTTTACGCGGAACCATAAATCCGCCTTTATTCACTACAGCACCACCCGCCCCGTGCTCCTGAAAGAAACTCCGAAACTCCTTAAAAATAGGTGAGTACTTGTAATCTGTCTACGTTTGTACTTTCTAAACAGAAAACAGGCTTATTATCTTCTCTTTTTTCTGATTAAAAGCATCCGAAATAGCCGGGTATTTTTAAAACCGAATACTTCCCCCCCTTCGTTTATAAAATAATTTGTATCCACATCGTTGTTAAAAAAAAAAAAAACCTTCCACACAGAACCGAAGATATGCGTTTTCGACCACTTTCATAAGCATTCCAAACCTGTAGATCATCTGGTCTTCCAGCCTCCGGGCCGCCTCTGTTGCGCCGCTTCCCCGGGAGCGGCGCCTCCTCCTCGGGTAACAAGCTCCAGTCTCCCCGTGTCCGCCACGGAGCTGCCGCGTTAATCGACGCAGCCCAGCTGCAGCCCTGCTGCGCGTCGCCGCGTACCCTACGGCGTAGGCTCCGCGTCGGTGTAACAGTGTCAAGAGCAGAGACCATTTATTTCATAAATAGCTTGGAGGACAGATGGTGGATCAGCTGTTGTTCTGTATTGAACAAAGGTCGCACGTTTAGACGTCAGACTCAGAGCAGATTTGTTGTTGTTTTGGAGCATAATGTGACGTTCGAAAACGCAAAACTCCGGTTGTCTCTGTTTACACCAGGTCTACACGCATCTACATAAACGGAGTTTTCAAAAATCTTCCCTTTGCCTGGAGTTTTTTTAAACATTCATTTATTTGCGTTTTCATGTGGATGACAGGTCCAAACCTAGGAAAATATCTTCGGTTAAGCTGATACCCGGCTACGTGTGTAAGGGGTCTGGGCAGTCAGATGAGGCAGAGCTGTGGAGACGTCTCCCTCCCGCTACGTCATATGACGCGGCGTTCGAAAAAAAAAGCGTTTGTAGGAGCTTGGCTAAAATCAGCCACTTTTTCCTCTGAATAAGTGCCCTTATGTCTTGTAAAACATATTAAATCCTACATTAACTTCTCACATAGTCATTTTCACATAAGGTCAGGTATAATTTTTGAAAAAATTCTAACCTGCAATATGCTCTTTAACTTTGGCCTGAGATGTCAGAATAAGTTGGACATTTGAATGCTTCACGGAGCGAGATCTTTTCTGGCGTAGACATTTTACACTCAGTATTTAATGTCAGTATTCTGAAAATAATCGCCAATTCCTTCCCCTTTCCGGGATGGTTTGATCCACCCAAACTGGCATGTGCCAAGAGGTATCACCTGTCAATCACCTGCCACGGCCCAAACTAATAATGGAGTCGTGGTTGAAGGACAACGGCAAGGATGCTAAAAATACGGGAGCAAGTCCCAAAGAGGACGAAATTATTCCTTTTATTTCTGCACGTTTTTTTCAAGCAATCCTTGTTATACAAAAGGAGGTTCATGATTTATTTTTTTGTGAATAAATTTGTATCTATTATTAAGTTCACAATGTGGAGCACATCTTTACAAAGATCTCAACAGGCAGCGATTTAAGTTGATTAATTAATTATTTAAACTTTGGTAAATTTACCCTACTGTGATTTCTTTTTGTTTCTTCCTTCATTTAAAACAAAAAAATTTAAATAGTTAACAAGATTAATTAATAAAGTAAGAAGTATTTTTGTGCATCATTTTCAAAAGAAAAAAATGGCCAAACAAATTATGATTGAAATGAAACAACACCTTCCCAGAGAAATGTGACGGGAGAAACACTGTAAAACCTGATAAGTTAGTTGAACTCAAACTGTTTGAGGAAACCAATTGCCTAAAACCATTTAAGTTTATTAACTCAAACAATTCAAGTGTAAAAAAATATTCCATTGAGGTTCAAGTAAACTGAACTAATACGTATTACACACTCATATGTAGTATTTCCTTCAGACTTATTTAAAAAGTGTTGATTTTATTAGTTTGCATCAAGCCAGACTAACTTAATTAAATCTTCTTTACAGAAATTATAGCACTTAAGTTCAAGTTACTCAGTTTTATTCCTCTAAATTAAATTATTACATTCTAGTGGTCAAAACTTCTAGCTCCTAAATTCATTTTAGGAAACCGATTGCCTTAAACCATTTTAGTTGTCATAACTTAAATAACTCAACTTTAAGTTGCTTTAACACAATGCAAACACAGACATCTTATACCAGCTTCAAACATGTATTTAATTCATTTTTGAGTTATCTTAACTGATGGCAATGAGTGACCACAACTTTTTCCAAAGTTTAAGTTATTTCAACTTACTTCTGTTATTAAGATGTACCGTTAGGTTTTACAGTGAATGTGTGTTCGGGCACTTGCGTACAGGTCAGGAGGTGCAGCTTATCCTGACCGGCTGTCGACTGAGAACCACAGAAGAAGAGCACTCCCATTAGATTGACAGGTGTGCTTGCAGCAACAATTCCAGGCCAAGGTCAGATGATGAGAAGGGAGGCTCGGTGCGTTGTGGGAAACAGGATATATTTTCTTCGCTATGTGGGAGGAGTGTGTGCAGCAAAGGTTTCACAACACAAAAGCAGAGTACATGATGAGCTGTTCAAAATGACTGGACTAGCTGGTGTGTCTGACCTCTCTCTGTGAATCTGCTGCACACAAACACTTAAAACCCATTTAACGGAATATTAATAGAAGAAACCCAGATGAGATTTTGACAGGTTGTTACAGAAATTTGGAGGCTTTCTGCAGATTCCCTTTTAAGCCGGGCAGAAACTGTGCGATTGTCGGCTCGTTTTGAACTGATTTTCCAGTCGTGTGACTATTTTTTGGATCGGGACGGATTTTGACCCAATCGTTGGTCGTGCCTCATGCAGTAAACGACGACGAGAGATTAACACCTCACGACGAGCTCCCGATCACGAATCGTGTGCTCGTAAGAAAATCAAACGTGTTTGAAATCCTGGTCGCTTCTCGTGAAGGAATCGCACAGTTGAAGCAGCTGCGACCCGATTGGACTCCTTTCACCGATTGGAATCCTTTCACAGAGAGCATGCGCAATCTCTGATGTCACGTCAAAAACTATTATTTGTAGTTTAAAGTGTTGTAAATTCACATTACAAATCATGTTTTAATAGCAGAAAAAAAGATTTTTTTCTGCTATTTATTTCCCACGTCTGCCCAGCCAATTCCTTGTCCAATCACAACGTTGTCAAATCTTTTTGCTCAAGAATGGCGCAGAAAACGAGAAAACGCAGCCAAAAATACCACCTCCCTAGTATGTGGGTCCGTGGGGATGGAGGCGTCTCCATCCCGGCGAGGGCGGAGAGCGCCGATGTGGGTGGCGGAGCGCTGCGGTGCCGTGCAGGCTCTGTTGCCACGGCTACGCCGTAGGGTACGGCGTAGCCTATGGCGTAGGGTATGCGGCGACGTGCACCATTCTGCGTTGGTGTAACGCGGAACCATAAATCAGCTTCAGTGTGTGCTCTGTGTGCTGTTCTGAACTTCTCTGTTGCTCATTTTGCTGGGACGTCGGGTTCCTCCGCCGAGACACAACTTTTGCGGTATGCATTCATTGTTGTGTCTAAAAATGATGCGCAGTGCTCACCCAATCAGAAACGGTACACATATTCTGTGATATTTATATAAAAATAAAAAATAAAGGATCCCCATAACTTTGATTGGGTGGGCAGGATGCACGTTTGTGCGCTGACGGGAGGGGGAGGAGGGGGCGGGGCTTAGAGGAGGTGCCACTTTCAAATCTTGCTAGCTCTCCAAAATCAAGGACTATACCTTTAAGGCAGCGTGTTTGTTTTTGCTGAGCATCTTCGGTGTCTCCCACTTCGGGGTTCCTCCTCTTCCACTTCTTTTTGACGTTGCAGTTCCAGTAACAGAAGTCCGACGGGAGGATTATGAACGTATAGTAGCAGACGGAGCATCCGAGCATCGGGTCGTACATTGTGAGACCATAAATCTGTGAACTTTTGAACTCAGCGATCTAGTCGTGCAGTGTGAGATGGGGCTGAATTAAACGATTTAAAATATGCCCAGCTTTAGAGCGAGCAGATCTCTGGGCAGTCAGAAGCAAACTGGTCAGTAGATCTCAAGAGTGAACGGGCAAGTGTGCAAAGAGGAAGTAAGCAATGCAGGACAGGGTCAGTGAACAGCAACGTTTCAGTTTTTAATTCTGTACTGCAAGAAAGTAGGACAAGAAAATAGGGCAAACGTGGGAAATGTCCACAACCTCCCAGCAGATATGAAAACCTTTTATCAGTGAGGTGACAGTTGACCCTTACCAGCCATTTTATCAGGTACACCTGGTCCCTCTAGTAAAAACGTGAACATGTGTGAAGGGCCAAATCGTTGGGTGGACGTGACGGGCTCAAATGCAGCAAATGTCAATATTGTGAAACTGGATAATGCTAAATATAGAAAAAAAAGCTTGTATTTTATTGTTCTTATTGATCTTAACTGTATCAGAGCAACAAAATACAGAATAAAAACATTTACGTGCAGAGCTGAAGGCTTCCCGAAAGTTGAATAGGAAGTCTCTTTGTTGTGGAAACAGCTCCCCTTAATCCTTGTGCTGTCTTTGGGTCAAGGAAGGAGGAAGGGAAGAAGGAAGGAAAGAAGGAAGGAAGGAAGGAAGGAAGGAAGGAAGGAAGGAAGGAAGGAAGGAAGGAAGGAAGGGAAGAAGGAAGGAAAGAAGGAAGGAAGGAAGGAAGGAAGGAAGGAAGGAAGGAAGGAAGGAAGGAAGGAAGGAAGGAAGGAAGGAAGGAAGGAAGGAAGGGAGAAAAGAAGGAATGGAGGAAGGAGGGAAGGAAGGAAGGAAGGAAGGAGGGAAGGAAGGAAGGAAGGAAGGAAGGAAGGAAGGAAGGAAGGAAGGAAGGAAGGAAGGAAGGAAGGAAGGAAGGAGGGAAGGAAGGAAGGGAGAAAAGAAGGAAGGAAGGAAGGAAGGAAGGAAGGAAGGAAGGAAGGAAGGAAGGAAGGAAGGAAGGAAGGAAGGGAGAAAAGAAGGATGGGAGGAAGGGAGGAAAGGATGAATGGAAGGAAGGAAGGAAGGAAGGAAGGAAGGAAGGAAGGAAGGAAGGAAGGAAGGAAGGAAGGAAGGAAGGGAGAAAAGAGGAAGGGAAGAAGGAAGGAGAGAGCAGGAGGAAAGAAGGAAGAAAGGAAGAGAGAAAAGAAGGGAGTAAAGAAGGAAGGAAGGAAGGAAGGACGGAAGGAAGGAAGGAAGGAAGGGAGAAGTAAGGAGAGATCAGGAGGAAAGAAGGAAGGGAAAAAGAAGGAAGGAAGGAAGGAAGGAAGGAAGGAAGGAAGGAAGGAAGGAAGGAAGGAAGGAAGGAAGGAAGGAAGGAAGGAAGGAAGGAAGGAAGGAAGGAAGGAAGGAAGGAGAGAGCAGGAGGAAAGAAGGAAGTGAAAAAAGAAGGAAAGAAGGAAGGGAAGAGGGAAGGAGAGAGCAGGAGGAAAGAAGGAACAGGAGAATTAGGTCATTTTGACCCAAAGACGGTACGAGGGTTAAAGGTTCTGGCGGCAGACACTCTTCTTGATCTTAAAGATTATGCTTTAAATCTTCCTTTTGATTAATCTTATAGTTAGGGCTGGTTCACCCTGAGGTTTCCCATGATGCTGTGGGCACTTACGCTGCTCTCTTTACTTTCCATGCGTGTAGAGATGTTATCATATTTTTCTGTAAACCTGTTGTTGTTCCTCTTATTTTTCTGTGTATCATTGCAGTTAACCCTGCACTAATCTTTTTTGTGTTTGCTGATGTCTTTGTTTTGTCCCCACTGTGAGAAATGTTCGTAAAAATTACAGTGAAAAACTGTAAAATAGCAACAGTAAAAGACCGTAAAATCCAACATAGTATATCACTGTAGTAGATACATTATATTACCCTAAATCAAAAAAAGTATATAACTATACTTTTTACTGTAATAATATGTAGAAATCACACAATTTTACTGTAAAAATATAATTTTTTGGTAAAAAAAATTGAAAATACCGTAATATCACAAGCATGTAATTGCCCTAAAATTAACGGTATTATTCTGTCTAAATTACAGATTTGCTGATGTTTACATTTAAATTTACAGTATAAAACTGTTCAACATTATGCAAAAACATACTGTAATTTCTACATAAACAGGTTTACAATATGTGTGTTTTTCATAGTAATTTACCGTAAACACAACAGTTCTCAACTATGAAATTCATGGTTGCCTGAAAAGCATACCGTAATGTCATATACATTGTTACCGTATTTTTTTACGGTGAAATTCTGGCAACCACAGCTGCCAGTATTTTACTGTAAATTTCACAGTTTTTTTTTTTATAGTGAACCAGTGGTGGCAAAGTGCTGGCCTTCCTAATTGTGTTATTCCTGGAGGTCTCCATCTTTTTCATGGAGCGTTTCCCTCTCCTTTCACCCACCGCCCCATGAAAAAGTAAGGATTTCAAACAATGTGAATGAGTTCGCTAATCTAGGTTGGTTTTAAGTAAATGCCATTACAAACGCAGCTCCAGAGATGCTGGGGAGCTGTGAAAAGATGGATAAAAACAGAATGCAATTATCTACAAACATCCAAAACATACGTGTTTTATTCACAGGAAAATATAGAAAAAATATCAAATCTTGAAATTGAGACCTTTTCATAGTCATAACAGGTCTTAATATGCTGGAAAGGTAAATAGTGCTTATTATTAGGAATTGAGATGATTGGCAGCAACTCAGTAAGATGTTTGGTTGTAAAAAGAACATCTGAGACAAACTGTCAGAAGAAAAGATGGAGCATACAAATGAAGAAACTATTTCAGAATTATGTTGCTTGGTATAAAAAGCAGAAAAGATTTAAAATATCTCAGCAAATACTGAGCATAATACAAGATTAGAGAATCTTCAGAAAGGCCTGTGTGCAAAATAAAAGGCTGAAAATCCGGATTCACAGGAGCTCTCTGGTGGCACTGCACGACTCTGTAATGGAAGTCACCGCAGGGGCTCAGGAACATCCCTGGAAATCACTGTCGAAGAACAAAGTTCAGTCTGCCAGCAGCGAATTCAGGTTAAAGCTCTTTCATGCAAAAAAGAAGCCATATGTGAGAATGACCCAGAAACACTGCCTTCATCTCTGGACCAAAACTCATTTAAAATGGAATGGGGTGAAGCTGAAAACTGTCCCATGGTCAGATGAATCAAAATAGTCAGATGAATCAAGCATCCATGGACATATCCATCCTGGAACATATAAACAGGTTTCAGATCAACGTACTCCCATCCAGACAAGGTTGTTTTTTTTCAGTGAGACATTGACTGCGTTTCCATGTAAACTTAAACTTAAACTTAAACTTTATTTATTTGTATAGCACCAAATCATACAATATAAAATGCAACACATGGTGCTTTACATGCAGAATAAAATGACAATAAAAAAACACAATTTAAAACATTCCATACGACCCCACCCCCCACCCCCCACGCATACACACACACTCACTCACACTCATATACATGTGCACACACTCACACCCCAAACACACACACACACACACAGTAAGTGGACTGGTGACATGGCTTAGCACTAACGATCCAGGTGAGGAAAACACTACCTATGGGTGGCCGTCCACACCGAGAGGCTCCACCGGCCATAACCACAAGGAGCATCGCCACAGAGACCCCCCCAACCCGGACAGACCGGGGCAGACCCCACACAGAAGGTGGAGTCCCCCCCCCAGCTACCCAGGCCTGAGAGACCCCCATGACGACACCCCCATGGGCGGAGCAGGCCCACCTCCCAGTGTGGACGACCCCCCTGAGGAAACACTGGAGCTAAAAACTAAAAGATTAAAAGAAAGTAAGAAATGCCTAAAAGTGTAAAATTTTAGAGAAATCTATATAAAACTTAAGATGAATAATAAATAACATAAAGTAAAAAGTCACTAAAATGGATTAAAGTTTTAAAGATAATTAAAGCTGCAAGCAGCGATGAACGGGCCCTCGCACTCACGGCCACCCCCCCCCCCCCCCCCCCCATAAGCATATCAGAAATGACACCACCCACGACTTCCTATGTCAAACCATTCAAAAGTTATAGCACAAAATCGGGACAACCAATCAGAAGAAGGGGCGGGGCTAATTAAGGCCAAGGAAGCTCAAGGACTCCATACAGAATCTGATGACACCACCCACGACTCTCTATGTCAAACCATTCAAAAGTTATAGCAGAAAAAAGTACAACCAATCAGAAGAAGGGGCGGGGCTAATTCAGGCCAATGAAGGTTAAGGACTCCATGCAGAATCTGATGACACCACCCACGACTCTCTATGTCAAACCATTCAAAAGTTATAGCAGAAAACCTGGACAACCAATCAGAAGAAGGGGCGGGGCTAATTTTCACCAATTATGGTCAAGGACTCAATACCGAGTCCGATGACACCACCCACGACTCTTTATGTCAAACCTTTCAAAAGTTATGGCAGAGAAAAGTATTCTAGGGGGCGCTGTTGAGTCGTTAGGCAACGCCCATTAATGCAAACCATGACATATCAAATATATCGCCAGTCCTGGCTTGAATGCTAAATTTGGTGACTTTTGGAGAATTATCAAATATGGACCAATCAGATGAAGGGGAGGCGCGCTTTTTGGCGTCTAGCGTCGCCACGGTAACACTTTTGACTGAGAAAAGTTATGCGCGTAGTAGCAAGATGGAGACGCACATTTTGATGTATAACACACCTGGGTGCATGTTACGGTTCGGGCCGTATTAATTCTCGAAGGAATGGCATATATTGCTCCAAAATTACGCGATTAATTCAGAATGTTCAAAATGGCCGACTTCCTGTTCGGTTTCGGCCATGGCGCCAAGAGACTTTTCTTTTAGTTGCGACATGATACAGGTGTGTACCGATTTTCGTTCATGTACGTCAAACTATATTATGGGGCTTGAGGCACAAAGTTTTTTCTGTCTGAACCAATCAGATGAAGGGGGGGCGCGCTTTTTGGCGTCTAGCGTCGCCACGGTAACGCTTTTGAAAGAGAAAAGTAATGCGTGGTGTCGGAGGATGGAGACGCACATTTTGATGTACAACACACCTGGGTGCACGTTACGGTTCGGGACGTATTAACTGCCGAAGGAAGGCATAAATTTCGCCAAAATGACACGATTAATTCAAAATGGCCGACTTCCTGTTCGGTTTCTCGACATGACGCCCAGAGACTTTTCTTTAAGTTGTCCCATGATACAGGTGTGTACCGATTTTCGTGCGTGTACGACAAACCGCATTCTGGGGCTTGAGGCACCAAGTTTTCAAGGGGGCGCTGTTGAGCCATTTTGCCACGCCCATTAATGTAAACCATTAAATATCAAATTTTTCGCCAGGCCTGACTTACATGCAAAATTTGGTGACTTTTTGGGCACGTTTAGGGGGGCAAAAAGGCCTTCCTTTTGTCAGAACAATAAGAAGAAGAAGAAGAAGAAGAAGAAGAAGAATTCCTACAGATACAATAGGGCCTTCGCACTGCAAGTGCTCGGGCCCTAATAAAAGAGCTAAAGAAGTAGACACAATACATAGCTAAAAAGACTAGGTAAATGAGATCAGATAAAAGCCAAACTAAAAAGGTGTGTCTTGAGCCTCCTTTTAAAAATATCAACATTCTCTGCGGCCCTGAGGTTCTCTGGAAGGCTGTTCCATAAATAAGTAAACACCAATAACCCCTTTGAATAACCCGAATTTGCTCATATTCCGGTTTTTAAAAACCGGAATATGACCCCTAGGTTACTCCTTTTAAAACCCGAATATTGGGTCATGTAAACACCAAACGGAATATCCCCATCAAACGGAAAAGGAAGTTGTTTTCTGCGCATGCTCTGTTCACAAGGAATCCTGGTCTTTTGAGTCCAGGACGTTCATCTAAACCTGCCTTTCTCGACCGGGGTGTCGCGGCACCCTGGGGTGTCGTCTGACTGCTTCAGGGGTGTCGTCAAAAAATTACCTATTCTGACATTTTATATATAAATACCGTATTTTTGCGACCATTCGGCGTGCTGTGTGGAAAGGCATACCCTCATTTTTGTGTGTCAATTCTGTATTTAAAACACACACGGCGCACCGACCGTAAAGGCGCCGTATACACACACTTACAACACACACTTACAACACACACGCGCCGCGGAACACACACACAAGCACGCAAGTGTGCATATTTAAAAATAGAGCGGGAGAAAAACTTTGTTTGATTGTACTTTATTTCAGTTTTTACATTAATCAAACCCATCGAAGTCTCATCCTCTGTTTCTGCATTAAAGAGCTCCGCTAAATCAGCGGTGCCAGTCCCAATTTCCTCGCTGTCAGAGTCACTTTCCGTGCCGTGCGGCGCCTCGGAAATTCCGGCTTTTGCGAAAGCTCGCAAAATAGTCCCTGCAGACACGTTAGCCCACGCATCAACAATACATCTGCAAACTGTGGCATTAATTGCCCGGCGCTGCCTTCCACTCTTGGTGAAACTGTGTTCTCCCTCAGTCATCCATCGTTCCCACGCCGCTCGCAGCCTTAAGGCTGATTTATGGTTCCGCGTTAACCAACGCAGAGCCTACGCCGGAGGGTATGCTACGGCGTAACTCTGCGTCGATTTAACGCAGAACCATAAATCAGGCTTCACTTTGAACGGCCGGTTCCTTTGTCAGATCTCCCGGAATAACAGCAAGCATAGCGTTCATATTTTTCACTTCTTTTTTTACATTGTCTGTGAGATGGGCGTGCATAGAATCACAGATCAGCAGCGATGGTGATGTGTGGAAAAAACCACAGGGTCGCCGCACATAGACCTGCCTCAGCCACTCTTATCATCATCCCTTCATCCATCCAGCCCTTTTTGAACATTTTGGCATTTGTAGACGGTAGAAAGTACCGGGATAGTGAGATTTAAAAGAAGGTGAGCGAAAAGTTGCGCGAAGCAACATTTGTTTTGAATTTGGATACAGGAAGAAGAAGCGGAAATGACGCTAATTGCGTCATGATGTTCTCTGCGCGTCGCTGGTTTGATCCAGATATCCCAAATGATTAATCACCATGTAAACGGAATATTCCTAATGTTTCAGTAACCGGAATATTAGCAATAACCTGAATTTCGACTGCATGTAAACGTAGTCATAGCTAAAGCACATGCCACATCCATGAACACAGCTTCACAGTGGAAGAGTCTGAACTGGCCTGACAGCAAATCTAGAGCTTCGTGCAGCAAAAGCATGTTTACACGTAATGAGGAGGTAAAAAGAAACAAAAGGGAAGGGAACAAAAAATAAGAGCCAGGAGTGTCGAGCAGCTGGAGTCCCATATCAGACGGAGATGGATCATGTTCCTCTCCCAAAACTCTTCTCCTCAGTTCCCAGATGTGAATGCACTGCAGTTTAAAGACAATGCTAACCATCAACCTGCCAACAATATAGACACATGTTGCTGCCATAAAAGTAAACACCCCTCTTATTTCCTCAAGATGAAACATTTGCTGTTATTTTTCTATGTTGCAACTGAAATGTGGGTTTCTGTCATTTGCACATCAGAGCGTCATGTTTGTATTAAATATTTGCATGTGTGTCCCATGTTCCTTTGAACTGGAGTTGTGGTGTTCCTTATCTTTTATTTCTATTTCCCGTCACTCAGCTTCTGCTTTGAAGTTATTCTCTCCATTTCCGCTTCAACTCCTGACGGGATGAAATCTCTGCAGATCAATCTCATGCAAATGACTAATATATCGCGCAATGTGTCACCGCTCTCTCTGGTTTAGTTTGAATGAATTATGTCGCAATGACGGAACCGCTTTGGCCATTCAATGAAGCAATTAATGTTATGCAGTAGGAATGGGTGATATTTTACCGTTCACCATAAACCGTCAAAAAAATTCCCCACGGTAAGAATTTGTATCTCACGGTAAAAATGATAAATTCCCGTTGATGACGTTTTTGTGTAAAGTCGGATTTATGGTTCTGCGTTAAATCGACACAGAACGTATGTGAAGGAAGGAAGGAAGGAAGGAAGGAAGGAAGGAAGGAAGGAAGGAAGGAAGGAAGGAAGGAAGGAAGGAAGGAAGGAAGGAAGGGGGTGAAGGAAGGGAGAAAAGAAGGAAAGAAGGGGAAAAAGAAGGAAGGAAGGAAGGAAGGAAGGAAGGAAGGAAGGAAGGAAGGAAGGAAGGAAGGGGGTGAAGGAAGGGAGAAAAGAAGGAAAGAAGGAAGGAAGGAAGGAAGGAAGGAAGGAAGGAAGGAAGGAAGGAAGGAAGGAAGGAAGGAAGGAAGGAAGGAAGGAAGGAAGGAAGGAAGGTAGGTAGGGGGTGAAGGAAGGGAGAAAAGAAGGAAAGAAGGGGAAAAAGAAGGAAGGAAGGAAGGAAGGAAGGAAGGAAGGAAGGAAGGAAGGAAGGAAGGAAGGAAGGAAGGAAGGAAGGAAGGAAGGAAGGAAGGAAGGAAGGAAGGAAGGAAATGAGCCTTGAAGAAAGAATGAATGAATGAATGAATGGATGAAAGAAGGATAAATTCCCGTTGATACGTTTTTGTGTAACAAACATGGCAGATCTGAGAGCCAGATAGATTTATATTTACAAAGGTGGAGTTGAATTGGTATTTTTTTTATCGTAATTTTTATCGTTATCGGGATAAATGCCAGGAATTATCTTGATACATTTTTTAGTCCATACCGCCCATCCCTATTATGCAGCAGCCACCTTGGAGGGGCTTCATCATTATCATACTAATACGTCCTCATAATTAGTTCCTATGAAAAACAATGTTTGAACAGTGAAATAACCCGGTGGTGACTTGTGGACTCTAGTCATACAACACAGGTCTGGTTACATTATAACGTTTGTTTTCAGCAAACGTGAAGCGGCCTTCACCTTCAGACTCTGACACCAGACGTAACCCGTGCTTCATGTTGCTGCTCCGAGCCTGAAACGTGTGCTTGACAGAGGTGTCTTCAGTATTCACATTCATTACTCAGGTAGAAGTATAGATACTAGAGTTTAAAAATACTCCTGTAGAAGTTGAAGTATCAACTCAAGTTTTTTACTCAAGTAAAAGTATAAAAGTACTGGTTTCAAAACTACTTAAAGTATAAAAGTAAAAGTAATGTAAGGGGGGAAAAAGCCATTGAAAATGAATGCATCTTAGTATAATGCAAATATATTAAAGAAGCATATATGTGTACTATTGAGCATTAACATGTGTTAATATAAATATATTAAAGAAGCATATATGTGTACTATTGAGCATTAACATGTGTTTCAGAGAGCAGGAGATATGATGACTAGTTGCCTATAAGTATTGTAATGGTGCAAAAAGTCAAACTTCATGTTCATGTTATCATTTATCCTAACCTTTATTGGAATGTACATCCAAGTTTAGTTGCAGGAATCTGAGGGAACGGATGTAAGAACAAAACTGGACAAGAACATCTGAAACAACCACAACCAAATTCACTCTATCCGGATGGAGCAATTTAACTGGATAGTTTTTATTTAAAGGCCCAAATGAAATAGAGCAGGGGTCGGCAACCCCAAATGTTGAAAGAGCCATATTGGACCAAAAACAAAAAAAAACAAATATGTCTGGAGCCGCAAAAAATGAAACGTCTTGTATGAGCCTTAGAAAGAAGACAACACATGCTGCATGTTTCTATATTAGTTAGAACTGGGAGGAGATTTTTTTCTTCATTATGCACTTCGAGAAAAAAGTCGAAATTTCCAGAAAAAAGTTGAAATGTCAAGATTAATGTTGAAGTACAATCTTGAGAAAAAAGTCGAAATGTTGAGAAAAAAGTCAAAATGTCAAGAAAAAAGTCAAAATGTCAAGAAAAAAGTCAAAATGTTGAGAAAAAAGTCGAAATGTCGAGATTAAAAAGGAAAGGAAAAACGAAGAAAAAGAAGAAAAAAGAAAAAGAGAGAGAAAAAAGGAGAAAAAAGAAGAAAAAAAGGTCAAACATTTTTGAAAAAGCTCCAGGAGCCACCAGGGCGGCGCTAAAGAGCCGCATGTGGCTCTGGAGCCGCGGGTTGCCGACCCCTGAAATAGAGTAACGAGGCTGTTTTTAAAATGTAAGGAGTAAAAAGTACAGATGATTGCGTGAAAATGTAAGGAGTAAAAGTAAAAAGTGGTCTGAAAAATAATTACTCCAGTGAAGTATAGATAACCAAAATGTCTACTTTAGTAAGGTAACAAAGTATTTGTACTTCGTTACTTGACACCTGCTTCAGATGCTGATGGCAGGTTTCCTGCATTGGGCAGAGAGTGAGCAGTTAATATAGGTGATAAATGATTCAGGGAGCAGATCTATTCTCGTCGCCCACCTTCTTTTAGCCAGGAGAACACAAAGGCGCCACTTTCATTATCTTTGTCCGTCTCTTATTTCTTAAGTTTCCTTGCTTCCCTGCTTTTCTTCCTTCACTCTTTTGTCTTTTTTTTAACCAAAGTTTTCTCCACCATCACTATCTGTCTTCTTCAGTCTTCTTCTGGCAGTCGCATTATCATTTTGAGCTTGAAAATGACGTGTGTGTGTGTGTGTGTGTGTGTGTGTGTGTGTGTGTGTGTGTGTGTGTGTGTGTGTGTGTGTGTGTGTGTGTGTGTGTGTGTGTGTGTGTGTGTGCTGTATTTCTATCATACCACAGGGAGCAGCCGCCAGTGTCCTCCCTCTCTCTTCTCTGGGCCATTGCTATTTACGGAGTGTTTCACATGAACACAATGGCAAATACACACACGCTGACCTTCACGCTTGCACGCACGCACAACACACATCTTGAACCCGCACTGCAATGCTGACACTGAAATTTACTTACACTTATGCAGGCAAATGCACATTACATGTGCACTAGCCCAACACACACACACACTCACACACACACACACACACACACACACACGCACCACGTCTAGAGAGGTATTCCGAACACACACGCGCTAACACACACACGGCGTGTTTAAACCCTACACAAATGCCACCAGCATGCTTAACAGCCACTTGTCCGGTGGGACGCTCTATTCCCACTCTCCACTACTCACTTGATGTGCTATTTTATTCCATGTTGCTGTGCATGCAAGAAAACAACTCAAGATTTGATCAAATCAGTTTCATGCTTCATAATATTCGATTAAAGTTTAATTAACTCATATGTTTAAGGACAAAACACTGTATATTGGCTATTTTGGTTGTTGTAAGGCTTAAGGAAGCGGTGGGGTAAATCTCTCCGCCCATCTGTTCGTCTGACCTCCGCTGGAGTGATTCAATGTCAAGCTTCATCTTCTTCTTCCCAACGGTTCTGCCCATACTGATGAGAAATATATTTAGTTGTTACCAACAATAAATTGTATGCCTTATAGTTTCTTGTTAATGTTGGGAGCTAAGTGCTGAGAGAGTTAAGTGCTGAGAGCATGAGTGTGCATGTAGTGGTGCATAAGAACGAGCTCCAGGCTGCTATCTGAAGCCACTCTGGACTGGCCTTGTCACATGCTGAGAAACACTGAGATGTATGTAATGTAATGTAGTCTATATGTATTACATTGCACATGTATACAAAATAAACACAACTGGTATCTTACACCAACTTAAACCCAACACTGGACAGAAGCAAAAAAAACATGATACTCATAGACCAGCGGTCGGCAACCCAAAATGTTTTAGAGCCATATTGGACCAAAAACACAAAAAACAAATATGTCCGGAGCTGCAAAAAATGAAAAGTCTTGTATCAGCCTTAGAATGAAGACAACACATGCTGCATGTTAGTTAGTACTGGGCGGAGATTTTTTCTTCATTATGCACTTCGAGAAAAACGTCAAAATGTCGAGAAAAAAGTCAAAATGTCGAGAAAAAAGTCGAAATTTCGAGAAAAAAGTTGAAATGTCAAGATTAATGTTGAAGCAAAATCTTGAGAAAAAGTCGAAATGTTGAGAAAAAAGTCGAAATGTCGATAAAAAAGTCAAAATGTTGAGAAAAAAGTTGAAATGTCGGGATTAAAAGGAAAGGAAAAAGGAACAAAAAGAAGAAAAAAAGAAAAAAAGAGAAAAAAGGAAAAAAAGAGAAAAAAAGAAGAAAAAAAGAAGAAAAAAAAGTCAAACATTTTTGAAAAAGCTCCACGAAGCCACCAGGGCGGCGCTAAAGAGCTGCATGTGGCTCTAGACCCGCGGGTTGCCGACCCCTGTCATAGACAGACATAAGTGAGTGAACAAAATTTTGCTCTAGCCGCAGCCTGACATGAACAGACTCAGAAATCACTGGGATCGGCAACACAACTCAAACTTGAACCACTGAGATGGAGGGAAGGCAGTAGGGACCATGACTCTCAAATTGAAGGAGCAAGGGATGGCAGCCAAAGACAAACTTTAGTTCTTCTCTGTAGGTGTGTTTCCGTTGAAAAACCTGTGAAAAACCTCAGACTCTGGAACTGTAGCATGGCGGACTGCCGCCTCGGTCGTGTCAACCATCGTGTCTCCATTTACATTTACAGAGATAAATATCCACTGATTTAGGATCCACTCCTTTCCACCTGGTGGCGGGAGTGCACCATCTCAGCTGTTTGCTAACCACCGTTGAATAAATGAAGATGACAGCAAAAAAAGAAGAAGAAGAAGAAAAACAAATGAATGATCATAACAGTCTTGAAGAAGCTGAGGCGGTTGCTGTGTTTATGTTGTGTGTATGCTGTGTTTGCATACACTACAATGGTGGCGTTGAATGAGAAGAGACAACTTTTACGTGAAGAGGATGTGTTTCAGCTTTGCAAGCTCGTCAAAATTCTTGTTTTGGGGGCATTCCTGATGATGGAGACAAACATCAATAATTAGGACCTTGTAAAACTATGCCAGACCTCTGGAAATGAAAATCGACCTAATATTTATGCTGTAAATGCGAAAGCTTTAAACCTGGAATAAATCTAGATCTATGTTGTTGCATACATGTACATAATTTCCCCCTTCTCAACCTTTCCCCGACCCTGCACCCCAACCTGGGACTTGATGATTGGGCCGGAGCTTCGGGAGCTGCGTGCTGGCCTGCGGTCCCCACCCCCGGTCATCCCGTTGCTGCTTCCACCTGCCTGCTGTGCTGCTGACGTCCCCGACTCCCAGTCTGGCCCTCGGCAGGAGGGTCCCCCCTTATGAGCCTGGTCCTGCTCAAGGTTTCTTCCCTCCTAAAGGGGAGTTTTTCCTTGCCACTGTTTGGCTTCAGGTTTTTCTCCCACTAGGGGAGTTTTTACCTGCCATTGTTTATGTAATAACTGCTCGGGGGTCATGTTCAGGGTATGGGTCTCTGGAAAGCGTCTAGAGACAACTTTTGTTGTATTAGACGCTATATAAATAAAAATTGAATTGAATTGAATAATTGCAGAAATAATTTGTGATTTTGTGTGGTTTCTCTTCAGCTCTATGGATAGAAATGAGGCACTTGTTCTGGAAACAGTGCCAGGAAGGACACGTTATCACAGCTGCAGCTGATCACTAATTGTTTCTCTCCTTTCAGTTAAAGACGTACTATAGATTTTTGATTTTTTTGCTTTGGGCTACAGTTTGGGCAAGGTCTAGCACCTTTAGGATGCATTCACAAGCTGTTTTGCTCACTTTAAATGGACCACAGTCTGTTTGCTTTGAATGTCCTGTTCATTGGGGAGGTTTGGATGTGCCATCGAACTCTGATACGGACCAAAGAGGCAGACTTTGGTCTGCCTAAAAACCTAGGTCTCAGTCCTCTTCAACTGAACCAAGTGCAGGAAGTGGACTACAACGCAGGGAATTGTGGATAAACACAACCTAGCCACACGTGTAGCACAATGGGCAAGAGAAATGGCTCGCAGCCAGACGTACAGTAGAGTGAGAACAAAGTTAAACCTGCGATAGAAGTACGGTTGGACGAAATATATCACAATGCTGGTAAGCGCTCACAAGAACATTGATGTTTGCAAACTAATTAGAAGGAAAACTGTCCCGCATCAACCAGTAGACGAGTGAGGTTTCTTGCTCATTGCATGTCTTGTCATCTCCTTCAATAATTATTGATTTACCACCACCACCACAGTCGAGTCGGGGAATACATTATTCTGAAGGTTTGCTTTGCATGTCACAGTGCACTTTGTCAAACATTTCAGCTGAATGTCATAACCCAAACGTACCGAGTCTACCAGACTATTAGGTGTGAATGCAAATCATTCGAGTCCCATCCATAGCCAGTAGTTCATGTGGATTTGTTCACCAACTGAAGCCAAAGAGAGTGAAGCCGATGAAACAGGCAGACTACTGGAAAAGCAACGGGTAGTGAAATCCCAACTTTCAAATACAATATTGTAGTTAGCTGTTATGTAGTCTATATGTATTACATTGCACATGTATACAAAAGAAACACAACTGGGATCTTACACCAACTTAAAGCCAACACTGGACAGAAGCAAAAAAAAACATGATACTCATAGACCAGGGGTCGGCATCCCAAAATGTTTTAGAGCCATATTGGACCAAAAACACAAAAAACGAATATGTCTGGAGCCGCAAAAAATTAAAAGTCTCGTATCAGCCTTAGAATGAAGGCAACGCATGCTGCATATTTCTATATTAGTTAGAGCTGGGGAGAGATTTTTTCTTCATTATGCACTTCGAGAAAAAAGTCGAAATGTCGAAGAAAAAAGTTGAAATTTCGAGAAAAAAGTTGAAATGTCAAGGTTAATTTTGAAGTACAATCTTGAGAAAAAAGTCGAAATGTCGAGAAAAAAGTCGAAATGTCGAGAAAAAAGTCAAAATGTTGAGAAAAAAGTCAAAATGTTGAGAAAAAAGTTGAAATGTTGAGATTAAAAAGGAAAGGAAAAAGGAAGAAAAATAATTAAAAAAAAGAAAAAAGAGAAAAAAGGAAAAAAGAGAAAAAAAGAAGAAAAAAAAGAAGAAAAAAAAAGTCAAACATTTTTGAAAAAGCTCCAGGAGCCACCATGGTGGCGCTAAAGAGCTGCATGTGGCTCTAGAGCCGCGGGTTGCCGACCCGTCATAGACGGACATAAGTGAGTGAACAAAATTTTGCTCTAGCCTGCAGCCTGACATGAACAGATTCAGAGATCACTGGGATCGGCCACACAACTCAAACTTGAACCTGTTGAAGAATAATATAAAATCCAGTTCAGGAATCCGCTGTGGTGTAGTGAGTTTTATTCAGTAAGCCGGCGGTGAGCAGACCTACGCAGAGCGTGTCTGGGTTGATGTGCTGACCACGAATGGTTTGAAATCATGACTTTTATACAGTAAGTTCAAAGCACAAAAGGCAGGAATAAACAAGCCAAGTGAGAGACAAAAATCAATTTACAGTCAGATGTGATCTGTGGCCAAATGCCGTTATCGGGCTTTTGGCATGACTGTCACTAAGTTGTAAATTACCCCATAGGGTGTTCTCGTGATTCAAGTCTGTGGCCAAATGAGTTGGTATTAACATCAGTCAGTCAGGAACTTCGTCATATGGCATTCCCGTGGTTCAAGTCTGTGTTGAAGCGAGTTCAAAGGTGTCGGCTCTGCAGGGGGTAGGAAGCTGGAGTTTCACGTCAGCCACGGTGTCACAATGCCTCATCAAACCACATCAAAAAAATTAACCATCCATCCATCCATCCATCCATCCATTCTCTATACCCACTATATCCTTTGCAGGGTCAGGGGGGTCTGCTTGAGCCTATCCCAGCTAATTTTCAGGCAAGAGGCAGGGTTACACTCTGGACAGGTGGCCAGTCCATCGCAGCAAAGAAATTAACCTCAGTGACAAAACAGAGGAAGAAGATAGTGAGTTTGGTGTCAGTCTCGCGTCTTGTAGCTCTAGTAAAAGCCAGTAAAAGATCTACCTTGCCACGCTTGGTGTCTCTGCCTCCGGCTTGTTCTTTTGGCACTTGCCAAAGTGTTAAACCCTGGACCTGTTTGGGTTCTTTGGCACCGCCTCTGCCATGATGTACTTGCTGAGAATGGTAAGTTGACTTGTGTTATTGTTGGTGTGCGATATGCTGTAATGCAACATGTGCTGTCGCTAAGGTATGTTGACAGCAACGTTCACAAATCCAGGCCCGCTGAGTCTGTTGTCACTGGAACGGATCGCATTCACCCTCCCATAAATCAATGAAATGCCAGAAGGATTTTAATACTATACCTTTAAGGTGATAGAAGTCACACAGTGCTGCGCTAAAGCCAGAGACATGCCACAAGATAATCAGGGCCAAATTTAACTCAATTCTCCCTTTCCTACAATCCTAGTTGTACTACTGATTGTTCTGCAGATTGTTTTATCCGATTTCATCACGAGGTGAGTGTATGTTGTGAGAATGAATCATGTCAGAAGAGTGTTTGAGCAGCTGCTCTCAAACTGCCGATGCCCAATTTGTTGAATAATTACAATCACTAAACCTTGAGTGAAGAACACTGATGAAAAAAGTTAACACAGTCTGTGGATTCTTCCATGAAACAGAATATTGAAACAATCAATACCCAATCAGAAAGTGAGCTGACAGAAGAATTAAAATTCAACTGAAAACATCCGACATTCATGGCAAATTTTATTCACTTCCAACTGTAACATTTGAAGTCTGTTGTTACGTTCATCCACACTTCTCTTAATTTTGTGGTAAAACTAATCCAAACATGCATGTAGTTGTTTTCTTTTTCCTAGTGTCTTCCATATTTGTTAATTTTGCTTCATTTCCTGTGTTCACGGGTGAGGGTGCTAGTTTATTATTAGATTAGATAATTAGATTTAGAGAATCTATGTTTTTTTTATTTTGTATCATGAATGTGGTGTGTGATACGGAAGAGTATTAGGGCCATGCAAGAGAAAAAAGATTTTTTTTTATTGTGCACTTTGAGAAAAAAGTCGAAATGTCGAGATTAATGTTGAAATACAATTTCAAGAAAAAAGTCGAAATTTTGTGAATAAAGTCGAAATTTCGCCTTTGTTCTTCACATTTCAACTTTATTCACGAAATTTTGACTTTTTTCTCAACATTTCAACTTTTTTCTTGACATTTCGACTTTTTTCTCGAAAATTCAACTTTTTTCTCGACTTTTCGACTTTTTTCTCGAAGTGCATAATGAAAAAAAAAAATCTTCCTCCTCTAAAATATTATTTTTATTTTTCTCCTGCCTGGCCCTGATACTCTTCCGTAGTGTGACATTGCCTTGTCTTGCTTTGCCTTACATAAACTCGACTTGCTGGACAAAAACTTTCTAGTTTGTAGAAAAAAAATGTTTTTAGCTTTATCATTTTCTGGTAATATTTACCATGTACCTCAGGGTTCATACACCCTGCTCGACACACTGGCCCCTGGAGCCATGCAGTCACGCCGTGGCCCCTCCCATACACCTGCCACGAGTTAAAGGAAGCGTTAGAACTTTTTGTTTTGCTCCACTTCAGCGACGGTGTCTGTCCGTCTGTGTGCACATTAAACAAGCAGAGTCAGACTTAACCTTTACACCCTGTTATGAAAACACAAGAGGTGGGGGCCAGAGCATGCCTGAGTCTGTTATTTTGCACATCTATGTGACCATGTGGGTATGCATGTGAGTATACAGTATCTGTATATAAGAGTTTGTGCAGAAACAGGTCTGTGTGTGTTACGGAGGCTAGATGCCCACAGGGAAGACCGGAGGCGCTCTTGTTTTGAATTCCTCCGAGCCAACTGTCATAATAGAAGCAAAACTGAGGGTATGAGAGGGGAGCGAGAGGAGAAAAAACTTTCACACTAACATACGAATTCTCAGAGTCAATGAAATTGGCAATGGTTATATTTGTTTGGACATGTGGCAATGTATTTTATGACATGTACATGAATGTGGCGATAATAACATGATAATCAGATATTAATCTGAAGGCTTCCAGAGTTCCAACTGTTGGGCAAAGATGCATCAGGATTCTCCATAGGGTGCTCACTACTTTGGAAAAACTGAATAAAATGCTTTCAAGGTGCATCTTTTTATGACATTTTTACAACCCTTAGTGAAATATATAAAATGTATTCCTTGATATCACATACTCATGCATTGTCAAAGCTTTTGATGTCTCTGTGATACGTAAAAGGCGTCCTAGTTACAATGTTAAACACCAACTTCATTTTAGACTGTTTATGCACAATTTAGTTCAATTCAACCTTATTTATATATATATGGTATATCTGTTACAGTACAAGTTGCCTCTCTGCGCTTTCCAGGGACCCAGAACATGAACCCCCAGAGCAATTATTACATAAACAATGGCAGGTAAAAATTCCCTTAGTGGGAGAAAAAGCTTAAGACAAACAGTGTCAAGAAGAACTCCCCTTTAGGAGGGAAGAAACCTGGACGAGGACCTGGATCATGAGGGGGGACCCTCCTGCTGAAGACCAGCCGGGTAGAGCAGGAAAAGGGGAGATAAGAAAGAGAGGATGAAGAACAGAGTGAGGAGAGACACAGACACAGATATACTGTCAAATGCACAAAAGACCAGATATAATAGTATTAATTATCCGTTAACGGGAGAACTAAGAGTTCTATGTACACATGACTGATACCTGGTTAGTTGGTGGACTACAGAAACCACTATGTAAACAAAGACATTAGACACTGAGGTGGTCAGAGGGGGGACTGCAGGGCAGCATGGGTTATTTCCCGTTGGAAAAGATCCAAAAGAAAAAAGGACGCAAGCACAACACGTTTGCAGCCAGAGTGTATTGTCAAACATTTCACCATCACGTTACACTGAACTTTTTTCAACGCGTCAAACAGGCCCTTTCAATCAATCGCCGTGCAGCGCTGTGATTGGCTGTTGACGGCCAGGTGAAACAATTGAACCCAGAACCCATGATCAGTCATTGTTTTAACCTTAACTCCTTTTAAAATATGAAAATAATGAATAATTAATCCCTTTTTTTAACTCTTATTTTAACCATAGCACATGCAGCTCTTGAAGCTCTGGCCTGCAAACATGCACAGAAGAGAAAAGGAGGGGGCAGACCAGCACAACAAACTACAAGAACAATGGAGAACAATGATGGTGATGAGATACTTCTAATTAATAACTGAGGTTGATCCGAAGAAAGGAAAGAGAAGAAAGAGGGGTGATGCACCGCTCAGTGGATCATGGTGGATCCCCCTGCAGCGTAGCTCTATAGCAGCATATCTAGGATGACGCTCTGTTTCAGAGCAGCTGATCTAGTCTGGTCCTGCAGCTGCAGCTACGACTACTGGCCATAACACACTAGTTTACACTAACTAAAGGCTTTACTGAACAATAACTAGAGGTTTTACTAAACATTAACTAAACAGAAAGGTTTTAGTTTAGTTTTAAAGGTGGAGGTGGTGTCAGCCTCCTTAACCCAGATTGGAAGTTGGTTCCATAGTAGTGGTGTCTGATAGCAATCCAATCCAATCCACTTTATTTATATAGCACATTTTAAAAAACAACAGGGTTACCAAAGTTCTGCACAATAAGTAAAGCAAGACATAATAAAATAGTAAAAACTAAAAACAGAGTAAAATAGATACGAGCACATAAAAGCACGAAATAAAAACACACCAAACAGACAACAACCAGTGATTCAGAAACATAAAAGACAAGAGAGAGACCACACAACTCTCATGCTGGATTAAAAGCCAAAGAATAAAAATACGTTTTAAGACGAGATTTAAAAATGTCGAGGGTGGGGGCCATTTTGATGTGGAGAGGAAGCTCGTTCCAGAGTTTAGGGGCTATTGCTGAAAAGGCTCAGTCGCCCCTGGCAGAACGCTCACTCTCCAAATCTACATTTGGATCCTCTAGGAACTACGAGTAAACCTGCACTCTGAGAACGAAAAGCTCTGTTAGGAACATACGGTACTATCAGGTCTTGCAAATATCACAGAGAACTTTATATGCAAGTAATACAATTTTGAATTGGATTCTGAGTTTTACGGGAGGGATGGAGGGAAGCTAACACTGGACAGACGTGCTCTCTCTTGTTGATTCCTGTCAGCACTCGCGCTGCTGCATCTCGGATCAGCTGGAGGATATTCACAGAATCACTTGGACACCCTGCTAATAATACATTACAGTAATAGAAGATACAAATGGGTGAATTAATTTTTCTGCATCACCCCGGGAGAGGATGCTCTTAATCTTTGGGGATATTACAGAGATGGAAAACACTGTCTTACAAAGCTGATTAATATGTTAGGGGGAAGAAAATCTCAAGATCATTTCTAAAAACACCTATGTAACCCAGCAAATGTAATTCTAAATATATTTATTTGCTTTTACCAGTGCCGCCAGCTTTTAAAAAAGCTTTAAACATTCTAAAAATAACATTTTGGATTATCTGACACTTGAGAGACTTTTTAGGTGGATATTTCAGTGCAGAAATATGTTGTACTGCCTGTTGCAGCGGTTTTTCTCTCTTTTGGGTGTGTATGTGTCTATTCAGCACAATCTCAGAGAAGTTAAACTGGTTTGTCTTATATATATATATAAAACATATAAAACATGAAGCTAAATAGATATATAACAACACAGTCTTGAGGGATGTCATTAAACTGTCGCCATCACAACATTTAATGTTTGTCGCTGTTTTTCTGGGAATCTCAAAGCCTAAGAATCTGCAGGTTTATTGAGAGGAGTCAAATCATTAAGTGCAGTTCCTCATATTTTTTGTCTCTGTGCATGAATATTTAGTTATCAGCCTAATTTACATTAGAAGAAACTTGCCCAGGAAAAAGATGACAATGGTATTCATAAAATAAATGAACAAATGGTTGTACATATGTAAATGAGTTGCTCTTTGTGTCATTCTCAAAAAAAATGTACATTTAAAGGACCGTCATTCATGCTTTAAATTATTTTAACTATTTTGTTCGGTAAAATCAAGCATCAAAAAGCTCAAATCAAAAGATAAGCCATTCAAATAACTATAAATAGTTGTAGTTTTCCAAACTTTTCCACATTACTTCTCAGGTAGGATAGAAAAGACGTGGTGTAGATCATCTGTAGTAATATTCATACCCCATACAACCACCCCTGTGGAGAGAAGAGTCTCTGACTACGTTTACATGCAGTCAATATTCGGGTTATTGCTAATATTCCGGTTACTGAAACTTTCGGAATATTCCGTTTACATGGTAATTAATCATTTGGGATATCTGGATCAAACCAGCGACGCACGGAGAACGTGATGATGCAATTACCGTCATTTCTGCTTCTTCTTCCTGTATCCAAATTCAAAATAAATGCTGCTCGCACAACTTTTCTCTCACCTTCTTGTAAATCTTCTATCCCGGTACTTTCTACCGTCTACAAATGCAGAAATGTTCATATCCTTCATTACATTTATGAAGTGATTAGTCTCCTCCTGGTCTTGGTTTCTCCGTGTTTATAAGAACTTCCTGGACTCAAAAGACCAGGATTCCTTGTGAACAGAGCATGTGCAGAAAACAGATTCCTGTTCCGTTTGATGGGGATATTCTGTTTGGTGTTTACATGACCCAATATTCGGGTTATAACCCAGGGGTCATATTTAGGTTTTTAAAAACCTGCAAATTCAGGTTATTCAAAGGGGTTATTGGTGTTTACATGGCAAATTCAGGTTATTGCCAATATTCGGGTTTTAAAAGGGTTATTGATGCATGGAAACGCAGTCACCATTTTACGAGCTGGTACATAGAACTCCATGCAGCAGAAATTAACTTGAGGTTGGGGATTTGGACCGGCACTTCATGTCCTGCCCACTAAAATTACACTTGGAGCGTCTTCATCACTATTCTCCCCATCATTAAATCCCCCCCCGTGGTGATGCATATTACCTTATCTGGAGAAGAACAAGGTAACCTCTGAGGGTGTTGTTGCACTCGCGCTGACCCCTGTTAAGCTTGATATGATGAAAACAAGAACCCACACATTAACCCAAATGGAATTTCATGTAATGCGGCAGAACTGGAAGCAGTGGAAGGTCAATGAGGAGTCAAAAGAGGTGTCTCAATAATCTGGACGTACAGTAGGTCAGTGAGTCACGATTCATGAGTCACTCCAATGTGCCTGAAGACACAAAAGTAAAATTACTTACTACAGACATGGACACATTTGTTGGAGCTCTTCTACATATTCACAGAAGAACCAATAACTGTGTCTGAAATCATTCACAAGGGTCGTGGCATCAATCAGTCATTTTGTAGCAAAAGTCATGCTTTGAATTCGCAACGCTTGATTCTACTAAATATCTAACATAATGTAAAAAAATTAAAATGGGATTAATAACTTGCCATTTTCATTCCCATCTTGATGTTCCTATCCTGTTTCCATCCTTGAACATAAAACTGGTGTCAGTGTGTGACATTTCCCCCAGTTTGTGCTTCTGTTTGCCCCGCCTGTCTTCTATCTGCCCTGATTGTTCACACCTGTGTCTCGTTACCCCCTTGTGTATATCTGGTCTTGTCTTTCCCTTGCTCTTTGTGGTTCCGTACTGTTTGCTCCCTCCATGTTGTGCCATAGTTTTTCAATCCCTGTGTCTGTGGTTTTTGATCCTGCTAAGCAGCGCTTTGTTTTTTGGTTTCTGCAAAATAAACCCTGTTTTTTGGAACTCCTGCCTCTCGCTCTCCTGCATCTGGGTCCTCATCCTACCACTCCGTGACAGCTGGTATAACTTTCCAAAAACCTCCACTTTGGTCTCCTTAAATCTAAAGGGCACTCTTTCAAAGGTTTTGTCGCTTGTTTATTTGCATTTGCAGAAATTTCATTGTGACTTTAAAAAAAAAAAAAAAAAATCTCTTTTAATAATTTAGCTTTCCTGTCTTCTTCCATGGATCTCACTGTTGTTCAGAAATGGATGGATAGTACTGTCAGACAATGATGTACATTGACCTTGGAGTTCAGCTTGATCCTGGGAGCTTGACTACAGTTCTGTGGACCTTACTCTATTATAGAATTTGCAACTGGCATCCCAGGGACAGGAAGCTTCTTGGAGATCTAGCGCTTTATTTTCTATATATTCATAAATAATGTTGTCTGAACTCCTTAGACAACTCTATCCTCTGTTTCTTATTTAATGTGGTGCTTATGATTTAAAACTGTGCATTATGCGTATGCAGCCTTCTCCCTATAAATGGGTCGAATCCCTGATGAAAATATTGAACACATCCTCGATACTAATTAAGGTTAAGCAATTAGTTGAGGCTTATTTGAAATATCCTTCTGAATCAAACGTTTACTTGTTTATTTTTTTGCATACTTAGTTCTTAGGGCCAGTCCCAATCCCCCCCTAGTTCTACTTTTCAGTCCTACCCCTAAATTTTGCGCGTTCCCGTGAGGGTAGTGGTGTCCCAATTCCTCTTTGCATGTAGGGCTAGTGGACATAACGAGGGCTAGTGGACATAACGAGGGCTAGTGGACATAACGAGGGCTAGTGGACATAATGAGGGCTAGTGGACATAACGAGGGCTAGTGGACATAACGAGGGCTAGTGGACATAACGAGGGCTAGTGGACATAACGAGGGCTAGTGGACATAACAAGGGCTAGTGGACATAACGAGGGCTAGTGGACATAACAAGGGCTAGTGGACATAACGAGGGCTAGTGGATATAACGAGGGCTAGTGGACATAACGAGGGCTAGTGGACATAACGAGGACTAGTGTGTATGAATCTAGCCCTTCACAGAGAGGGATTTCAGATACTGACTCACCGACCAAGGGCCTGAGAAATTTCCCAGAATGCTTTACGTCATCATTTGCAGACTGAATCAAACGAAAAAAACATGGCGGACATTTCTTATTTTTTAGTGAATAAAATCAATATTTTGAGTTAGTTTCTGCATAAAAATGCGTTTTGATTACATTTCTAGCGAGAAATATATATTTTACTTTCATAATATTCACTCAGTGAATGTATATAATCACTCACTTGCTCGTTGTTGCGAAGTCTTTAAAGACCTCGCCAGAATAAAGGCTGATTTATGGTTCCGCGTTACACCAACGCAGAGCCTACGGCGTAGGTTAAGCGGCGACGCAGAACCTACGCCGTAGGTTCTGAGTCGATTTAACGCAAAACCATAAATCAGCTCCCGAGCCGGCAACTCTTCTGATCACCCAAACACATCATAGCAAATTTCTTTTAGCTCTGGGCTTCCTGATATGGTGTGACGTATGTGCAAACGTAACTACGCAGTCGCTTATGTACCCGAACATAAACCACGCAGTGACGTAGCAAGTGGTGTCCCAATCCCTAGGGAAGATTACAAGGCCCTAGTGGTAGTGGGTGAGGGCTAGTGGTAGAAAGTAGGGGGTGTATTGGGATTGGCCCTTGGTTTCCCTGCTACCTGAGAGTCCCTCTGTCTTGGTGGGCGGGGCATGTGGCCGGGCTGCTGGCACACCTACCAGCTATTATCCAACCTCTTTGTTGCTTTAAAGTCTCCTGTCCTACTTTCCAAGCATTGTCAGTTCATTGCAACTTCCACTGTGGTGACTGAAAACTTTCCCTTGAGAGTTCAGGGTTTGGTTTTTTAAATTCTTTCTCTTTTCAACCTCTTGCCTTACTGCTCCCTCGTTGACGTCAGTTGTTTTTGCTCTATGGGTTACTAGGACACCTTTGTTTATTTCTGTAATGAATCAGGCCTCTTACCCCTGTTTTTGAACCTAAATACTGTGTTTGAGTCCCTTGTTTTCCTTATTGCATATAGCTCTAAAGAGCTTCAGGTATACACGATACAGTTTGTGTAATTACTTTTTAGGAGGACTTAAGACTTGCTTTAATTAGCCGTAAGTGTACCAGTCATTTTCTTTCCATGTCTGTACTGCTTGTATTGCATTAGAACAACTTATTTTGATTTAAATGCATGTACCCCCCAATGTCTTTCATAGAAGCCTATGGGCAAAACATCAAGAGGCACCTTAGAAACACATTAAAACCAAAACCTCATCTAACAACCTTGTTAACAACCCTGAAGTTGCAATGCTACCTAAGACCTGAATTACTAACATTACTATTCCCCATTCCCGGAACAATGTCCAAAATGATGTGTTTGAGCAGTCCAGAAGCAGCATCACGATGGCCAGGCCATTTTTATACTGTATATTGTATATTGTCTCTTTCCAAACCCTGTGTTAAAGGGAAAGTTCGGTTTTTTACAACCTGGACCTTATTTCTGGCATTTTTTATGGTTGTATACTCACCCAGAGGTGTTTGGTGTCATTTGGAGTCCTTCGGAAGATATTAAGAGTTTTTTGCGAGCCGCTTCTCCATATAACGGTAGCGCATAGGGCACCCGCGGGACACAGACGATGCAGCGTCTAAATAACACATGATTGCCGCGAAACTCTTAATTTCTTTTATGAATCACTAGATCTGCTTCCAGGACCTGTTGTAACATTGTGGCGCTGTCTGTGTAATAAATAAAATAAATAAATCCGTTTGTAAACAAGACCTCTGAACTCATGACGTCATTGCGAGTGCGCGCACTCTGTCCTCCGTTCAGTGAGCTCTTCAGCCGTATACTCTGGCTCAAAACGGTAAGGACGTCCATCATATTCAAAGTCGTCGTCCACAACCTCAGGGTTTGACAAATATTCAGACATGTTTCAAATAACTATCAGTAAACTAACAGTACCGAACTCCAGCTGTACACAGAGCTGTGTCTGGGACGCGCGCACAGAGATGACGTCATGAGTTCAGAGGTCTTGTTTACAAACGGATTTATTTAATACACAGACCGCGCCACAATGGTCCTGGTCCTGGAAGCAGATCTAGTGATTCATAAAAGAAATGAAGAGTTTCGCGGCAATCATGTGTTATTTAGACGCTGCATTGTCTGTGTCCGGCGGTGCCCTCATGCGCTACCGTTATATGGAAGAAGCGGCTCACAAAAAACTCCTAATATCTTCCGAAGGACTCCAAATGACACCAAACACCTCTGGGTGAGTATACGACCATAAAAAATGCCAGAAATAAGGTCCAGGTTGTAAAAAACCGAACTTTCCCTTTAAGTCCTCCTGAATTACAACAGTAAGAGCCTGAAGTGGGAGATTGTAATACAAGAGGTTAACTTTCCTGCTTCTAAGGCGGAGGTCGGCAACCCGCGGCTTTAGAGCCACTAGGGCTCTTTAGCGCCGCCCTAGTGGCTCCTGGAGCTTTTTCAAAAATGTTTGAAAATGGAAATCGATGGGGAAATATATTTTTTTGGTTAATACGGTTTCTGTAGGAGGACAAACATGAAACAAACATTATTAATGTTTTCAAATGCTGTAAAAATGTGTAGAATAAATATTACATTTCAACATTTCTGTTAAGAAGATTTGCGTCATAGACATGTTTCCACCAGCAGGGCGGCGCCAGGCAGGTGGCTGTTGTAAACAAACCGGCCAAAGGGATTGTTTCCAAAGGGAAAAAGAGAAAAATAACTGAGGAGAAAAGAGGATTCAAAAAACAAAAAAATCAAATCCTTAAAATAAGTAAAAACTAAACAATATGAAGGTTTAATTACTTTAAATCCGGATTTAATCATTTTTTATTTTAATGTTTTGTTATAATATTGTTGCTGGTGTTTCTATATAATATATGCTCAGTCATGTTTGTTACACGTTGACCAAAATATGTCATTTACATTCTGATTTACGAGAAATATTTACAAAAAAGTGGATTAAACTTGAATAATTCATTAACAAATTGAAAACTACATTTAAAAAAAATAAATTAAAACATTTAAAAAAAAAACAAATCCTTAAAATATATAAAAACTAAACAATATGAAGGTTTAATTACTTTAAATCCTTAAAACGTATAAAAACGAAACAATATGAAGGTTTAATTACTTTAAATCTGAATTAAATCCTTATTTATTTCATTTTTTGCCCATCAGTGTATGTACGGTTTTGGACCTTCATCCTCATCTGACTGTCTTTAAGTGGGTTTCCATTAGTGATTGTTTGGGGTAAAACCTGCGAGGCTGAAAGTCCAAACGGTTCCAACAGTCCTTTCAACCATTGTGTTGATCCCGGAAGGATCAACTGACCGAGCGACTTACGCTATATAGCACTTTGCTGTTGCCATGCACCTATTTTGCTGCATGCAAATTAAATAAAGATGACGACAAAAACGCAAGCAAAAGAACAGCAAACTGAAATGAGAAGAGATGGCTGCTGCGTTCCTGTGTGAACGGTGGATATGACTGAGGGAGGAAAACAACAACCTAAAACTGGTTGTTAAATTGAAAGGGCTGAAAGTCATTTCCTGCATACGGCATTCCCAAACAGTGACAGAGCCACAATACTGATGGGTAGCTAAACTAAGGCAGGTTATTACCTCCACCCTGTAAAAAGTTCCCAAACATTTTTTTATCGGGCCGAAATCCAGAACAAAAACTACCCTGAATTGTCACAAATAGAAACCTGCCTTTTGTAAATCTGTCCTTTTTGCCTTATTTCCAGAGTTGGGTAGTAACAAGTTACATTTACTCCGTTACATTTACTTGAGTAAGTTTTGGGAAATGTTGTACTTTTAGGAGTAGTTTTGAATCACTATACTTTTTACTTTTACTTGAGTAGATTTGTGAAGAAGAAACTGTTCCTCTTACTCCGCTACATTAGGCTACGTTGAGCTGTTACTTTTCTTTTATCCCTTTTATCCACGTACGCGTCAATCTCATGACATCACTGGTGATTCTTTGGGGAAAATGTTTGTTTTTGCATGTTTTGTCACATTTACACAGACTCAAACACACACAGAGTTTCTATGAGTTCATGTTTGTTCTAGTTCTGCTGGTTAAAAAAGAAAAGTACAAAGGCTTGAAATTTTGTGCTACTTGTGCTTAATTTATTTTTTTATTCTGTTATTATTTTATTCATTTTATTATGTATTAAAGTACTTTAATTTATTTTAAGATTATTTTAATTTAAGCATTTTTTTATTTTTTATTAATTTTAATTAATTTTATTGATTTAATTTGCCTGAAGATGATTATTTTGTACTTTTGTCTGTTTGAATGGTTGTGTTAAAAAAATAAAGCGTTACTCAATAGTTACTCAGTACTTGAGTAGTTTTTTCACCAAGTACTTTTTTACTTTTACTCAAGTAATTATTTGGATGACTACTTTTTACTTCTGTTTGAGTCATATTATTCTGAAGTAACAGTACTTTTACTTAAGTACAATGTTTGGCTACTCTACCCACGACTGCTTATTTCTAATGGACACATTAGTGCCAAAATTTGGCTACGATGATGTCGCTCTTAGTCTATAGCTGGTTTTCCACCAGATGTGACGTGATGTTCTGTATTTCAGAACCTCATCGGTGCTCCGCTCTGACAGGAAGTCAGACATGAAAACACCTTATAAAACTTAGTACATTTTCAAAGAACACCATGTACAGACTTGTTTGGTTAGCAGTTGGAAAACAAAAAAATCAAGGGCAGCATCAGAGAAGGCAAGGTGTGGAAATCAGTGGGAGTACTGGAAGTACATTTTGCTTCTGAAATGTGAAATGAAGGCATGTGGCAGAACAAAACCACAATGCAGCCCTAATGATGAAAAAAGAGAAGGATCTGGACTTTCCAGCCCCCCAGAAGGGAGTGTGTTAAATGTTTAGTTTCAGTGTCTAAACTGAAATAACCATGCTGCAATCTCACCAGGATTGCAGGAAAAAGTGTCCATATGATGAGTTGTGACGTTTCTGGGAATTGTGCTGACCTTGATGTGTAAAATCAGAGTCCACCCTGTAACATGTGACGTCAGATTTGTTAACCGATTAAGAATCAGAGAAGGTAAGCAGGTGATTGTACGGTGGCCGACAAGGGCCAAACGCACTGCAACAGTCTAATGTGTCTCAGTTAAGGAAAACGGCTTCAAGTACAGAAACGATTCAAATTCACAAACTCAAAACGAGGTACAAAAAGAGGAACGTGGTGAAAATGAAAAAACGTGCTGCAAAAAACAAAGACAAATGCAGCATCATCAAACGCTGCAAATAGAGAAACGATGCAAAGCACAAAACGATATAAAACAAGAAACTATCTTCAAAAGAAAAACGCTTCATAACCGGTCACTACAACCGGAAGTGCTCCAAACCTGCAGGGGGCGCTCTATATCAACATGTGTATTTTGTGCAACCTTGTTTCATCTGGTGTAACGTTAAAATATAATAAAGAAACGTCTCGTAATGTACAGCGTTGTACAGTGATATAAACATCGTATATAAATATAGTCAGATAAAAATCACATTACCGTTCCTGCTGTATGTTTAAACCATGGATGTAAACACGGTGGTTCAGTCAACTGTTCGGTCTCTCTACGTCCCGTGTGTCTGTCCATTGAGCTGTTACAAGATGGTTTCTGGTTTTATATGGTTTTGTGCTTTGCATCGTTTCTCTATTTGCAGCGTTTGATGATGCTGCATTTGTCTTTGTTTTTTGCAGCACGTTTTTTCATTTGCACCACGTTCCTCTTTTTGTTCCTCGTTTTGAGTTTGTGAATTTGAATCGTTTCTGTACTTGAAGCCGTTTTCCTTAACTGAGACGCATTAGGCCGTTGCAGTGCGTTTGGCCCTTGTCGGCCACCGTACATAAGCTTCTTTAGTTTGGGCAGATTTCATTTATTTTTCTGCATCTTTCCATTCAGAAGATGAAGACAGGTTCCTCACAGGAGGAGCTGGTAAAATCTGAGGGATTCCTCCAGACCACGATCTCGGCTACCGTATGATTGTCAAGTATCCTACAAATATTTAATTACTCCAACTATCACAGAACAGCATGAAAGCAGCTAGGCTGAGCTAAGCAGAGCTCTCCTCTGTGACCACAGCTTTATGTCCTACCGTCTGTAAGAGCATCGATCCGGGGGAAAACACTTCTGATGTGCCTTTGAGATGGCCTTGGTACACGTAGCATTGGATGGAGGCTTATTATCTTAACCCTCTCAAACACACGCACGCACGCACGCACGCACGCACGCACGCACGCACGCACGCACGCACGCACGCACGCACGCACGCACGCACGCACGCACGCACGCACGCACGCACGCACGCACGCACGCAGGCACGCACGCACGCACGCACGCACGCACGCACGCACGCACGCACACCTTGCAGTAATTCCACATCTTGCATACTAATGGCCAATGAAACCTAGATACGGCCATAATCAGCAACATCTTCACACACACACACACACACGCAGGCAGAGTCATGTGTAGCGACACGACACTGATCAATAACTGGGTTAATGGGAAACTGTGACGAGCTGCGGGGTCAAACGCAGTGACTCCGTTCCTCATACGCTCGTACAAGGGAGCGCACACACTCGCCCCGTTGTAACTGAGGAGTGTGTGAGCGAGAACTCCCTTCAAAGTCATGCTCCCGCTGTGTTTAAATGCAAATGTTGCCCAGAGGTCAGCCATTCCTGACTCTCTCAAACGTACTCATGCACACGCACAGCTGAGCGCGCCACTCCTGGAATGTGGCATGCTCTTGTGTTACCGGCTGACCCCCGACGGCTTGAGCTTGTCCTTGAGTCTCTTAAAGGAGTGCAGGCGTGTGCTCGGAGGGTGAGAATGAATGTCATGTGTGTGGGACATTATTTTTAGGTTGACAGTGACGATAACATGAATTTGCTCATGGAGTATTGCATGATGTATAGATCAGGGGTCGGCAACCCAAAATGTTTTAGAGCCATATTGGACCAAAAAAAACAAAAACTCATATGTCTGGAGCCGCAAAAAATGAAAAGTCTTGTATAAGCCTTAGAATGAAGAAACACATGCTGCATGTTTCTATATTAGTTATAATTGGGGGAAGATTTTTTTTTTCATTATGCACTTTGAGAAAAAAGTCGAAATGTTGAGAAAAAAGTCGAAATGTCAAGATTAATGTTGAAGTAAATTCTTGAGAAAAAATTTGAAATGTCGAGAAAAGTCAAAATGATGAGAAGAAAGTCGAAATGTCGAGGAAAAAGTCGAAATGTTGAGAAAAAAGTCGAAATGTCGAGATTAAAAAAGGTAAAAAGGAAGAAAAAGAAAAAGAAGAAATAAAGAAAAAGGAAAAAAGAAGACAAAAATGAGAAAAAAAAGAGAAAAAGAAAAACTGAAGAAAAAAAAGAAAAAAAGAAGAAAAAAAGGAAAAAAAAGGTCAAACATTTTTGAAAAAGCTCAAGGGAGCCACTAGGGGGGAGCTAAAGAGCTGCATGCGGCCGCGGGTTGCCGACCGCTGCTCTAGACCAAAACAGATGATTTAAATTGAAATTTGCTGGAAAAGGTTTCATTTCAATACAAAATGTGTGATGTTTCTCTAATCTTAACCAAACAACAAATGTTGTGCGACTCAAAATAAGAAGACGGAGGTTCAGACGTGAACTTTGGTGTCAAAGGTGAAAGTGGGGTCCAGGCCCCCCACGACTTCTTAAACCACCAATCCTTGACCTCAATGAGTCGATACAAGAGAGTTTGGGGGATTGTAGCGAGTTTTTTAAGTTTTCCACCCAAACATTTGTAAGTATGAAAGTAATCATCCTCAAATAGTTGGTACTTCTTGCTTCCCTTTTCTTGCAGTTACAGCTCTCTTGGAGTGTTTAGGTTTGTAACCGCTGGGATTCTTGTCTGCTCTTTAGACCGAGCTGCTGCAGCTCTTCCCCGCCCGAGGGGAATCTGCTGGTGTAATCTTAGAGGCATCCAACAGAATGTCAATCACACTGTGGTCTCGGCTTGACTCGTTTACAATGACTTTTGAACAGGTTTTAGCGTGTTTTCACACCTTGGTTAGCCAGTCTTCCTTCAAAGAACTTGATGAGTTTGTCAACACTCCACTCCCCCCCCACTCCATTTCTTTTCACAAACACAAAAACCTGATGACACTGCCAGTAGCTTATCAGAATCTAGTCTGCATAACTGACTACGTTTACATGCAGTCAAAATTCAGGTTATTGCTAATATTCCGGTTACTGAAACATTCAGAATATTCCGTTTACATGGTAATTAATCATTCAGGATATCTGGATCAAACCAGCGACGCATGGAGAACAACATGACGCAATTACCGTCATTTCCGCTTCTTCTTCCTGTATCCAAATTCAAAACAAATGCTGCTTCGCGCAACTTTTCTTTCACCTTCTTGTAAATCTTCTATCCCGGTACTTTCTACCGTCTACAAATGCAGAAATGTTCATATCCTTCATTACATTTATGAAGTGATTAGTCTCCTCCTGGTCTTGGTTTCTCCGTGTTTATGAGAACTTCCTGGACTCAAAAGACCAGGATTCCTTGTGAACAGAGCATGTGCAGAAAACAAATTCATGTTCCGTTTGATGGGGATATTCCGTTTGGTGTTTACATGACCCAATATTCGGGTTTTAAAAGGAGTAACCCAGGGGTCATATTCGGGTTTTTAAAAACCCGAATATGAGCAAATTCCGGTTATTCAAAGGGGTTATTGGTGTTTACATGGCCGTGCAAATTCGGGTTATTGCCAATATTCAGGTTTTAAAAAGGTTATTGACCGCATGTAAATGCAGTCACTGACTATTTACGTTATATTTTGCAAGTGAACAGTGATCTGTGCCTCCAGGCAGATTTTTCCCAAACCGCATGGTTGCTACTGTATGCAAACTATATGCAAAGAAGAGAGGTAAACAAACTCAGATAAAGGGTGGTGAATTGGTGTTGCTTCTGTCACAAGTGGTTATCTGGAGCTGTGATGCAAATTTTCATCAAAAAGCTACAAGACAGCTCTAGTATAGAGCATGTAGAGCTACCGCCAGCACTGGTACAGCAGGTTTATGCTCCTGGAAGGTGAACTGTTAACTTCCATCACTGCTTTAGTTCATTCGTTCATTCATAATGTGACAAAAGATAAAGGGCCAATCCCAACCCCCCCCCCCACTTTCTACCACTAGCCCTAAAAATGAAGCCACAGACTTTAGGGTCCTTGTAATGTTCCCTAGGGATTGGGACACCACTTGCTCCATCACTGCGTGGTTTACGTTCGGGTACGTAAGCGACTGCGTAGTTACGTTTGCACAAACGTCACACCATATCAGGAAGCCCAGAGATAAAAGCTGTTTTAATTTCCGCTGTAGTGCTGTTAATATGCCACTTTATTTTTTTTTGTTTTAATATTTTTTCAGGCATAAAAGTAACTGTTAAAGGGATTGTGACAAGAAAAACAATTTTTTCTTGATTTTTTGTGTTTTGTTGGGTGTCTTGACATCAATTACACCCAAAAAAAACGAACTTTTAACATTCAGTGTATTGTGTGCTTTCTGGGATTTTCCGCACAATTTTGTAAAAACGGCGCATGTGGTTTGGTGGCGGGCCGTTACGTAATGGTCCGCTAAATCACCGCCCCCTCCACCCAGCTCCCTGCCTCCTCTCCTCTCCAGCGCACCATAAAGGCTGATTTATGGTTCCGCGTTACACCGACGCAGAGCCTACGGCGTAGGGTTACGCAGCGACGCGCACCGTACGCTGAACCCTACGGCGTAGGTTCTGCGTCGATTTAACGCAGAACCATAAATCAGGCTTAACACGGAGCTGTTTAGAGCCTCTTTTGTTCTAATCACCGGAGGAAAACTGCTAAGAAGACCCGCGGCCACTGACTGGACTTAAGATAAGGGGACACTGCTGCTTCGCATGCCTTTATTTTTGTGATTGTTTGCTGGGGACTGCTTCGCCGTGCTCCTTTTCCGTGCATGCTTGCTTCGCCTGTCGCTCCCGGCTTAACTCTCCGACGCCGCTGTGAGCGTATTGCTTGCGGGGAGCTACGGTGATGCCTTCCAGTCCTCTGGTCCCGGACTTCATCCCCGGGCTGTAGTCGCCCTGTCTGGGCTGTGTGTGGGGGTGTTTGTGGTTCGGTGTGCGCGTGTGTGTAGAGACGGGAGAAGTGTGTAGCAGTTGGGTTGGAGGAGGTTGGGAGGAGGAGCGGGGCAATGATTCACAGGAAAGGGGGAAAAGGACGCGTTTTTCACTGCGCAAAAAAACATCATAAAAAGCTAGGCATGGAGTACTGGAGTGAAGTTTTTCTTGTTACACCTTTTTAGACACATTTGAGGGATATTGGCTTTTAATAGTGTTAAAAGCATGTTAAAAATTATGTCACAATACCTTTAAGATCCCCAACCTAGGCTCAGTTTATCCAAATAACGCCTGTTAAGAAATTTGCTCCAATGTTTTCGGGATGAGAAGAGTCGCCGGGTCGGGAGTTGATTTATGGTTCCACGTTAAATCGCCGCAGAGCCTACGGCGTAGGTTACGGCGTACGGCGTGTGTCGCCGCGTGACCTACGCATAGGGTCTGCGTTGGTGTAACGCAGAACCATAAATCAGCCTTTATTCTGGCGAGGTTTGAAAAAGACTTTGCAACAGCGAGTGATTATATACAGTACATTCACTGAGTGAATATTATGAAAGTAAAATATATATTTCTCGCTAGAAATGTAATCAAAACGCATTTTTTGCAGAAACTAACTCAAAATATTGATTTTATTCACTAAAAAATAACAAATGTCCGCCATGTTTTTTTGTTTGATTCAGTCTGCAAATGATGACGTAAAGCATTCTGGGTAATTTTTCTAGCCTCAGCTAGTCAGCATCTGAAATCCCTCGCTCTGAAGGGTTAGATTCATACACACTAGCCCTCGTTATGTCCACTAGCCCTCGTTATGTCCACTAGCCCTCGTTATGTCCACTAGCCCTCGTTATGTCCACTAACCCTCGTTATGTCCACTAGCCCTACATGCAAAGAGGAATTGGGACACCACTACACTCACGGGAACGCACAAAATATAGGGGTAGGACTGAAAAGTAGGACTAGGGGGGGATTGGGGCTGGGCCTAAATGAAATCCCATTTGAGCAACCAGACCATTCAGATGGAGACACATCAACAGAAATCCACATAAATCAGTTTTCTCCAAACCTTTTGCTTTCTACAGCCTGTACCTTCTATATTATCTTTGCCAGATTGCAGTACCTTTTTACACGTTCACTTGCAGCCTTGCAACTCTGAATCTTGTGGGAAGGATGCAAGAAAGCTGCCTCTCTGATCACTGTCCCGTGAAAGTCATATTAGTGGAGGTTTCTCTGCTCAGCGGAGCAGTTCTCCACCCGCTCCCAGCCTGCCAACTATTCCTCAAGGTCATTTCAAGGGGTTTTCCTGCAGTCCCATCAAAAGTTCTGTTGGAAAGTTTACTTTATCTTCTTGACCTCAACTTGACTGTTATTTCTTAATAACATTATGAACTAAGTAAACAATTGGCTGTAAACCCTTTACATTGTCATACCCTTCACCTGCTTTGGCGCGGGCCTCACAGGGAGTGGTTTTACTCCAATCTCAGCCCGAACTGAGGTCCCACTAGACCAGGGGTCGGCAACCCGCGGCTTTGGAGCTGCATGCGGCTCTTTAGCGCCGCCCTAGTGGCTCCCTGGAGCTTTATCAAAAAAGTTTGACCTTTTTTTCCTTTTTTTTCTTCTTTTTTTTCCTTTTCTTCTCTTTTTTCCTTTTTTTTCTTCTTTTTTTTCCTTTTTTTCTTTTTTCTTTTTTCCTTTTTTTCTCTTTTTTTTCCTTTTTTTCTTTTTTCCTTTTTTTCTCTTTTTTCTTTTTTCTTTTTTCTTCTTCTCTTTTTCCTTTCCTTTTTAATCTCGACATTTCGACTTTTTTTTAAATTTTGACTTTTTTCTCGACATTTTGACTTTTTTCTCGACATTTCAACTTTTTTCTCGACATTTTGACTTTTTTCTCAACATTTAGACTTTTTTCTCAAAGTGCATAATGAAAAACAAAATCTCCCCCCAGTTCTAACTAATATAGATACTTTGTAAATGCAGCATGTGTTGCCTTCATTCTAAGGCTTATACAAGACTTTTAATTTTTTTCGGCTGCAGACATATTTGTTTTTTGTGTTTTTGGCCCAATATGGCTCTAAAACATTTTGGGTTGCCGACCCCTGCACTAGGGGAATTTCAGGTCGTTGTTACACCTAATAGTCTGGTAGACCCAGTTCGATTGGCAATGCAACATTCAGCTGATCGGAGTTTGCTTTCAAACTGCACTTTGTCAAACAACCCGAGTCTTCTCAATAAGGTATTCCCCTGTTCAGCCATGGTGCCGCTGCACCAAGAGTCACTGAAGGACACACGAAGAATACGCCACACTCCTCAGTTGGTTAATGCAGTGCTAATTTTCATTCGTTTGCAAACGTCATTGTTTTTGTGAGTGTTTACCAGCGACTGGGACAGGTTTTCATCAGACCGTACGGGACCTCGTGGTGAGTTCTTTATGACATTCTGAACTTCCTACCAGCTCCATTTGCTGTGTGTAAATTGACACAAATGATCCGCGGCTGATCACCCAAATAGACGGCGTGTTTTTCTAACGGAGCAGAGCAGACGGTAACGTCTGGCAGCACACACAATTGTAGCCTCATAAACTACACCGCAAACCTCTCTGGTGGACGGGAATGGCGGTGATTCACAGCAGCTGGCGCGCTGCAGCTGTCCTTGCCATTTCCACACCCACTGGGACCCAGGGGTCAGTATTTTTATTTACAGACCGGATAAAGAAGCCAGTGGCTGCTCATTGTCGGGATGTTGTTTAAAGAGCCGGAGTAATGCATAGGATCTAACATAAGCACCAACTATTGTTACAAAACAAGTCATTATCCGTCATTAAAATTAATTTAGAGCTTAAATGTATTTGCACGCCCAAGCATTGGCATAATTATTTCCTTCTACGTGCTCAAGCTGTGCAAACCCACTATGAGATTTCATTTTACCTCCTGAGCAGTGTTTCATTTTTCACCCTGCAGTTTGAGGTAATCATGTTTTTCTACCTATCCACAGTCCCAAAAACTTTTAGTGCCCAGACTTTTGCATGCATGTGTATAGAAGTTTGCACAAGGTAAGCGTGCCCTGCTCGGGGATGTGGGTGTGTGTGTGTCGAGGGATTCTTTCCCACCATTCACTCACTGGTCGACTTCTGATCCCCTCAAACCTGGAGAGATTATGGCCTGATGGAGGAATGCAGGAAAAGAAAGAGCTTCCTCATCCTCTATCCTCAACATGTCTGGTGTCTGTCCTTTCTCTGCAGTCGTTCACCTGCTTTTACCCAACACTACACCTGTCCTCCGTTTGACCACACTACGGGCCGATCCCAATACACCCCCTACTTTCTACCACTAGCCCTAAAAATGAGTAGGGTCCTTGTAATGTTCCCTAGGGATTGGGACTCCACTTGCTACGCGACTGCGTAGTTACGTTTGCACATACGTCACACCATATCAGGAAGCAGAGAGATAAAAGCTGTTTTAATTTCAGCTATAGCGCTGTTAATATACCACTTTATTAAGTTTTAATATTTTTTCAGGCGTAAAAGTAACCGTTAAGATCCCCAACCTGGGCTCAGTTTATCCAAATAACGCCTGTTAAGAAATTTGCTACGATGTTTTCGGGGATGAGAAAAGCCGCCAGCGATTTATGGTTCCGCGTTAAATCGACGCAGAGTCTACGGCGTAGGTTACGTGGCGACATGCACCGTACGCAGTGTGTCGCCGCTTAACCTAGGCCGTAGGCTCTGCGTTGGTGTAACGCGGAACCATAAATCAGCCTTTATTCTGGCGAGATCTGAAAAAACGAGCAAGCGAGTGATTATGTACATTCACTGAGTGAATATTATGAAAGTAAAATATATATTTCTCGCTAGAAATGTAATCAAAAAGCATTTTTATGCAGAAACTAACTCAAAATATTGATTTTATTCAGTAAAAAATAAGAAATGTCCACCATGTTTTTTCGCTGGATTCAGTCCGCAAATGATGACGTAAAGCATTCTGGGAAATTTTTCTGGCCCTCGGTCAGCGAGTCAGTTTCTGAAAACCCTCGCTGTGAAGGACTAGATTCATACACCCTCGTTTTGGCCACTTGCCCTTCATGAAAAGAGGAATTGGGACACCACTTTAGTCTCCTATCCCCTCTTTTTATACCTTTATTTTTTGCCATCCCCTCTTTCTTCACTCTCCACCCCATATTCATGCCACTAATTCCTAATGCACGTCCTAATGTATGTCTCTAATGCTGATCTTGCCAGCTCGGCTGTACACCTTCATCTCCAACCGCCTCACTTCTTTCCCCTATAAATGAAGCTTAATTAGTTTGGTTCACTTTCTGGACAGTAAATTAAAATGAAGACAAACTAATTTAAGAAAGTGTAATGCAAAACTGTATGGAATAAAAGTGAAGAAATGTCAGCACTGAGCATACGAGAGAGTTGACTCGTGTGGATTTATGGCTCCTAAACTCTGCATACTTTAAGTTTCAGTTATGCTTTAAAACAGTTAATTAAGTTATTTCCCCCATAAACTAACAAGTAATTTATTCTCTGTTTCCCTTATACACACACACACACACACACACACACACACACACACACACACACACACACACACACACACACACACACACACACACACACACACACACACACACACACACACACACACACACACACACCAGGGTAATTCAGCTCAATAAGACCTTCGGTCTGTGTCTGACAAAACAGCTACTGGTAGATAACATTTTTTTCTCTTCAAACAGACTGACATGCTTTCAGATATTGCTTAGTGTTTGAATTTCTTTAGACTATCTTTTATTATTTTAGTGATGATAGTTAAAGTACCAGCTGAACGTAAGTTCACAGCGATATCAGCAAACTTTTACTGAGCAAAAGCAAAAAGGTGAGTCAAGTTTATTTAGCGTACAGAGTGCACTTCATCCCATAGCCAGTTCAAAGTGCTTTACGACGTATGCAGAGATAAGGGCAGAGATTATAAGTACATCATGCATTTAAAGAACATTTTAAAATAATCAATTTTAAAAAGGAAAAATAAATAATCTCTGAACTAGATCTTTATATTATCACAAAATTACTACAAACTCTTGATTGTGAAACAGTTGCATCATTTCATGTTTAAGATTAAGTATTAATTCTCTCCACATATTCACCCCCAACTCCTCATTGATCTTTGCTCTTTTGGAGGAGCTAAGAACGAGGAGAGAAGTTGCACTAATTGTTACCTCAAAAACTACAGAGCAAGCATGCAGGTGAACAAGCCAGTGTATATGTCTATGTGTGTGTGTGCGTGTATGTATATGATCGTGTGTGTGTATGTGTGTGTGTGTGTGTGTGTATATGTGCATGTGTATGTACATGTCTGCGTGGCTATGTGTGTGTGTGTGTGTGTGTGTATACGTGCACGTGTGTGTACATGTCTGTGCGGCTATGAGTGTGTGTGTGAGCGTGTATATGTATGTGTAGCTAAGTGTGTGTGTGTGTGTGTTTGTATGTGTGCATGTATGAATATATTTATATATATATATATATATATATATATATATATATATATATATATATATATATATATATATATATATATATATATATATATATGTGTGTGTGTGTGTAATAATCCTCTCAAAGCTCCACCTGAAGTGTATCTATAGAGGGGGGGGGGGGGGAACCCCGCCACCCACGAGACCAGAGGCCGACAAGGAGGAACCCAGAACCCAGGCCACCAGCAACCCCACAGAGGGGAGAAGAGGGCGGGAGGCAACCCTCCGCCAGCAAGGCCCGCCCCCCCCCGGCGGCGGCCGATGGGGCCCGCGGGCGGGGCCCCCGCGCGCCTTGCCTATGTGCGTATGAATCGTGTAAGAGGGGGAAGGAGGGGGAGCAGAGGCCGAAGCCAGGAAGCAGGACCAGCGGAGCCGGCCCCGGAAGGACGCCCACGCTCCCCCACCGGCCATCCAAGTTGACGGGCCCCGGCCTTCCGAGCCGGGCCAGGGCCCCACCGTACCTCCATGGGCGCCCCCGGCGCCACCGGAGCCCCCAGTCGTTACCTTCAATTGCAGAACTACTACTGATATAGGAGAGAAGAGATGTCAGAAAGGACAAACTTGCATCAATGCAACATCTGCAGCGGTACTTACTTCAGCGGTCCATCGTGGTAACGAGCTGGTGAGAGTTGAGCCAAACGGCAACGTCTTTACCCACGCCACATTGTTGGTAGTGACCAACAGAACAGGAGGATGAGGAAATTAGCTTCTTGTGTAGGATGAATAATGTTACATCTGAAAAGTAACAACCAAAGAAGAGAATTATAAATTTACTCATTTAGTCACACAACACACCCGAAGGTTCCAATTGATCATCACGGATGTCCCGGAGCTACAAACTTTAATTTATCAAGTGACTTTGACAGTCCTCCTTAAAAACTGTGCTTTGAATAAATCACACAAACAACTGGCCAAAGCTGCACAAACTGCATGGATTTCTGCCTTGATGGATGACAAAATACACACAGTATTTGTAATGTGAACATCAGTGATTTATTTAAAGATCTGCAGATAATTAAAGTCAACACGCACAAATCTATCGTAGAGTTATGGAACACTCTACAACTGTTCACTGCATCATCTATTTAAGGTTACAGAAGTTTGAATGCAGCTCCAGTTGGAGTTTAATGCCTTGCTTAAGGAAGCTTTCACAGCTCATGAGAGCCCAAGGCCTTGCGTGTCTTATGTACGTATATAATTACTGTTAAGCTACTGGGAACCAAACAGCTGGGTAGCTGCAAGACAAACATTGAGTTCGCTTTAACGATGGATGCAGGAATGTTTATACTTTCTCATTCAAACAGTAGTTTAAATTGCACCGTTAAGTTTCGGAACCAAACGTTTGAATTGTATCGGATTTACAGTTTGTTTCAGTAGCGTTTTCTATACAGGACTGTCTCAGAAAATAAGAATATTGTGATAAAGTTCATGCAATTAAAAAAACTAAAATGTCATACATTCTGGATTCATTACAAATAAACTGAAATATTGCAAGCCTTTTATTATTTTAATATTGCTGATCATGGCTTACAGTTTAAGAAAACTCAAATATCCTATCTCAAAAAATTAGAATATTCTTGGAATCTTAATCTTAAACTGTAAACCATAATCAGCAATTTTAAAATAATAAAAGGCTTGCAATATTTCAGTTGATTTGTAATGAATCCAGAATGTATGACATTTTTGTTTTTTTAATTGCATTACAGAAAATAAAGAACTTTATCACAATATTCTAATTTTCTGAGACAGTCCTGTAATGCGCCTGGCACTTCTTTACCAAATTCAAGCACTTTACGTCACGTCGTCAGCTGTTTTGGTTGCTTGATCAGACCAATATGACCCTTTTGCAACTGAATAAGATTTCTTCAGCAGTACGCATCTATTCATGGGGAATGAAAAGCTACTCGCTGCATCCGTTACGCTGACAGAATTTGTTACCAGATGTAGGAGGTAATTATGCGAATGCTTGGGCATGCAAATACATTTAAGCTCTAAATCAACTTTAATGACAGATAATGTCTTGATTTTATCAATAGTTAGTGCTTATGTTACAGCCTATGCATTACTCCGGCTCCTTAAACAACATGAACAACTATTGGTAGGAGCCTCTTACCTTTGTCATTGCTTAGTTAAATACAGGTGGTGAGCTTTGTTTTCTTATTTTTTAACTTTAGCCAGACCTTCTATAATCAGGGAATGTCAAAACGCTTTATAGCTACCTGTAGAAGACATTTGTTACATCTAAACTGTGTACAAGCCTGCTAGAGCAGAGTAATTTTGTTTCTGTACATTTTTTATTGGTAAATAAATGCTCAAAAACATTAAAATTCAGTATAAGACTGCAGCCAGTAGAACATCAGTCTTAAAAACACTTCTAACTGCAGAAACCGATCTTTATCGACGGGGTTAAGAAACACTTGGAGTCAAATCAGGTCATTTTCATTGCATGCTGCTGTTTTCATCACAATAACACATGGTACAGATGGTTTCACAATCAGACGTCTGAGAAAATCACCTCAAGGATCCTCTTCAGTCAGGACTTGTTGCTACAAGACACTTTTGAGATTGACATAGTTGGCAGTTATGTATTTTTGTAACAAAGCTCACAGCTGGGAAACACAAGGCGGACATTTCACTAGCTGAACATGGCGATTAGTGTTTTATTAGCCGGCGTATGGAGATGCTGAATGTCATTGTGTGCATCTGTGGTGCTACGGGCAGTGTTGCTGCAGGGACTGTAAAACGCCCCGTAATTTTATCAAGAACTTTAGAAGGTTATCAATGGCTCCACACCAAGGAGTCCCACCTCACTGTGTGGTAAATCCACCTCCAACAATCTGGTGACGTTAAAGAGTGGCAGACACGGGCCTTTAGACAAGACCTTGAGACCTTCACTCCTGACGGTTGTGATGAATCATCATATACTAGGATAAATCTGGGGGGAGGGAGGAGACGCCGAACAGCAGAGGCTTCCTCTGTAGAGAATCTCTGCAGGTTATAGCTCATCACACCATTTTAGATTATTAGGGCCCGAGCACTTACCGTGCGAAGGCCCTATTGTACCTGTAGGAATTCTTTCTTTCTTTCTTCTGATGAAATGAGGGCCTTTTTTCCCCCTAAACGTGCCCAAAAAGTCACCAAATTTTGCACCAAGCCAGGCCTGGCGAAAAATTTGATATTTAATGGTTTGCATTAATGGGCGTGGCAAAATGGCTCAACAGCGCCCCCTAGAAAACTTTGTTCCTGTTCCTTTGTGCCTCAAGCCCCACAATACGGTTTGACGTACATGCACGAAAATCGGTACCCACCTGTATCATGTCGCAACTTAAAGAAAAGTCTCTTGGCGCCATGGCCGAAACCAAACAGGAAGTCGGCCATTTTGAACATTTTGAATTAATCGTGCAATTTTGGCACTATTTATGCCATTCCTTCGGCAGTTAATACGGCCCGAACCGTAACGTGCACTCAGGTGTGTTATACATCAAAATGTGCGTCTCCATCCTGCGACGACGCGCATTACTTTTCTCTTTCAAAAGCGTTACCGTGGTGACGCTAGACGCCAAAAAGCGCGCCCCCCCCTTCATCTGATTGGTCCATATTGGATAGTTCCCCAAAAGTCACCAAATTTATCACCAAGCCAGGCCTGGTGATAAATTTGATATTTCATGGTTTGCATTAATGGGCGTGGCCTAATGGTTCAACTTTTCTCTGTCATAACTTTTGAATGGTTTGACATAGAGAGTCGTGGGTGGCAGCTTTATTGGCCTGAATTAGCCCCGCCCCTTCTTCTGATTGGTCGATATGTAATACTTCTGATTTTCTGCAATAACTTTTGAATGGTTTGACATAAAGACTCGTGGGTGGTGTCATCGGACTCGGTTTTGAGTCCTTGACCATAATTGGTGCAAATTAGCCCCGCCACTTCTTCTGATTGGTCGACATTTCATAGTTCCTATTTTCTGCCATAACTTTTGAATGGTTTGACATAGGAAGTCGTGGGTGGTGTCATTTCTGATATGCTTATGGAGGGCGGTGGCCGTGAGTGCGAGGGCCCGTTCATCGCTGCTTGCCGCTTTAGGAAAACATGCCTGTCATCATCATCATCTCAATTCTTCTTTAATTACAATTACCAAGTACGTCAAGAATGCGTATATTGGCATTAGTTGCATCTCAGAAATCATTTTGATGTGGGAATAGTTAACTTCACGGCTTCAGGGAAGTCTTAATAAAAAAGCAAAACAAAACTGCAATGAAAGCTGCCTTGCTTCGCTGCACGGGGCAGCCAACCACCTCTGTTTCATCACTTCATGTCAGTTTTACGTCTTCTACCATGCAGGAATAAATGCTGCTTCACAGCCTTTTCCAATCTTGGAGAAACAAGAAGTATCACAGAGATGCAGTCTATTGCTGCAGTTTTAATTTTGTGTTATTAGAGACATTTAATTATGCAATTCCCTAGATCTGCTTGAAAGGAACTTCCTGTCTGCACAGCTTCATGCTGAGTGTGTTTGAATGGTTTTTATTTCCATTCCTATCTCTTTGCTTCTCATAAATGCACTTTATGTCCTTCACACCCCATGACTTTTGTTTTTAAACTCTCAGGTTCAAAGGGACATGCCAGCTGATAAAAGAACACCATGTACTAATCCATCAAACATACAAATCTAACTTTGACACTCCATATTATCTTCATTGATAATGTCTGAGTTGAAAAGAGCTTTTACTTTCACACCTTTACAGTCACGTGGGAAAAGATAATCCCCACCAATAATAATAATATATATATATTATATATTATATATATATATATATATATATATATATATATATGTATATACATATATATATACATATATATATATATATATATATATATATATATATATATACATATATATACATGTATATATATATATATATATATATATATATATATATATATATATATATATACATATATATACATGTATATATATACATGTATATATATACATATATATACATGTATATATATATATACATATATATATATATATATATATATATATATATAATATATATATATATATATATATATATATATATGTATATATATATATATATGTATATATATATATATATATATATATATATATATATATATATGTGTATATATATGTATATATATACATGTATATATATGTATATATATATATATATATATATATATATATATATATATATATATATATATATATATATATATATATATATATATATATATATATATATATACATATATATATATATACATATATATGTATGTATATATATATGTATATATATATATATATATATATATATATATATATATATATATATATATATTATATATATATATATATATATATATATGTATATATATATATACATGTATATATATGTATATATATACATGTATATATATACATGTATATATATATATATATATATATATATATATATATGTGTATATATATGTATATATATATATATATATATATATATGTATATATATATATATATATATATATATATATATATATATATATATATATATATATATATATATATATATATATATATATATATATATATATATATATATATATAGCACATTGTTCCAAGACACATTTCCCATTTTTCTTTACAACATTGCTTGGGTTCATTGAGGGTTGCAGTCATTCACTTCTGCACAGCTCTTTTTTCGATCCCACCATAAAGTTGGGACTTTGACTGGTGCCGTCGCAGCACCTTGATTCTCCTGTAGATTTGGTGCAACGTTTCACGTCATTGTTGTGTCGTGACCTGATTTCATCCAGGCTTAAAGGCCCATTTATACTCCTCTCTTGTACATCTGTCCGTTTTAAACTTTGTCTCCGTCACTATCTATGGGGCACCAGGGGCAGTGATGAGTCAATCTCTGATGATTGGTGACCGTAGACGAGTCTTTTGCTGCAAATCTCAGCCTTTCAACCCTTTACGTAGACAATTAATAAATCTATCTTTAGCCATATATTCAACTGTAGGGACTGTAGAGGCCATTGGAGAACAATTAACTCATTCATGTTCAATGTTTCATTTGTGATGAATTTGATCCAAATTAGTGATGAAATTTAATTTTCACTACTTTGGGATGATCACCATAACGCTCAACAGTCTGCTTCCCCGTGAATTCCACCTGGTCACGCGGAGAGGACCTTATGTCCCTTTTCCACTAGTACCTACTCAGCACATCCCGGCTCGTCACGGCTCGTACCGCCTCTACCCGCTTTGTCCTCGTTTGTTTTTCCACACCCAGGTGAGAAGTGGGAGGTTGGAGAAGCTGCTGTGACGTATTTGATTGTGTGATCTAAACAAAGAAGACAACAACACTAAAGATGTAGAACCTGGAGGAGATGATAGATGTGCTGCTGGGTCTGTGGCTTCTGTTCGATATCAAGTTAAAAAATGAGAGTGAAAGAAGCTTCAAGCAGCAACGTTTTTTTTATTTTTTATTTTGTTCGTCGGCGCTGATGAGAGCCTGATTTATGGTTCCGCGTTAAATCGACGGCTTAGCCTACGGTGTACGGTGCACGTCGCCGCGTACCCTACGCCGTAGGCTCTGCGTTGGTGTAATGCGGTACCATAAATCAGCCTTCAGCTGGAGCCGCGAGCAGCTATGAATAGACAGAGCTCCTGGTAGATCTGGTCGTTCCTTATCACCATCTAGATCTTTTTAATTCTCTCCTCAGCCACCAGGTTTATGAACATCTGCACCTCGGAGTTGGATCACCAAACAGACTTTTGCGCTGCCATTGCCTGTTGGATAAAATGAGGAAGCCGCAGGCTACTCTCGCGCTGACTCCCGCTTCCTGATTCAAACGTCTGACGGCCCCCCGACCAATCAGTGGCGTGTATTGTGGTGACGTCAGATACAGGGCCGACTCGGCACGCTTAGAACCTCGGCAGTACAGGTACAGAAAAAGTATCTACTTGGCTAGCCTTTCCACGTCTCGGCCCCTAGTGGAAAAGCACAAGACGGGGGCGTGGCGGGTAGAAGCGCTGAGTAGGTACTAGTGGAAAACGGCCATTACAGAGCACCTGTGATGGAGGTTGACTAGCTTCGTCTCTGTTTTGTTTTCTTATATTTGGGCAACGATTGAATCACTACACTCCATACTGCCTCTGTTTATCCTGTAATATTAAAGTGTTGAGGCTACGTATTGAAAGACGGACGAAAATCCACATAGGTTATGGACCGGTGGCTTGACTGTAGGATATTTGATAATGCAGAGGACGCCGTGCTTGACTTACCGACTGCAAGGCGCTCCGGTCATGTTGCTTGAAAACAAGCCCAAATCATTATCCCTCCACCCCTGTGCTTGACAGTTGGAATGAGGTGTTTGTGATGTTTTGCTGGATTTCTATGATCTCTATTGGGAGAAGATGTTTTCTCCTGACAACCCTTCACAGTCAAACCATGCTTTTCCATCTCTTTCATATTAAACTGTCATGAATTGTAACGCTTGGTATGCTGAGCCGTGTACAGTCAGAGACGGCGTTCTGTGCACGGTTTTGTCAGTTATTTGAGCATTGCACTGTCCGACCTTCATGTAAACTTCCAGGAAGATTAGAAACCTTTCTCCAAGCTCCCTGTTCCTTTTATTTAATGCAAATAATAGGCAACAATTTCAAACCGATGACCTGCTGTAATAGTTAATACTAGAAGAAAAAAAAAAAGCACAGCTGGGATGACCCAGTAAAATCACCTGTTCACGCTTAGCAGTCATTATATTATCACAAGTCATTGATCAGACCAAGCCCATTTTCTCTTTCATCAGATTTACACACACAGTTTTATGACTGCGTGTTAAACAGTTGTGACATCCATGATCTACGTCCACAGACCGGCGGACGGTGTTCACTGATAAACTAAAAAGAGGCGTTGAAGTGAAGTTATGTTCATAGTGAAAGCTATTTTGTAACACTTTTTGATAGAGTTTATATTTTTCATGAGAAGAAGAGGTCGTACCGCGCTACCACAGCTGGTAATTAACTCTACAGTAGATAAAACGCAGTTGTGTCCTTTGTCATACCTGAATGGCGAAACCCACCAGGTTTTAATTAAGAAAAATGTGATGAGTGTTTTGGAGATGACACATTTTATCTATCTATATCAGTTTGAAATCAAAACGCGGCGGTAACTGGGACATAAAGTGGCAGAATCAGGTTAAGTTTTATATCTACACCGTCAGTGAGACGCTAATAAAGGCTGCATGGGTGTTTTAGTGCTAAACCAACAAATACTTCTTTCATTTTATTGGGAGGTTGTAAATGTACAACCACATTAGTAACGTTGACCTTGTTTGTATTCCTTTTCTGCAAGAGACGATATCAAAGTTAATGATTAAGTGCTTTTAAGATTCCATTCCTAATTAGGCTCAGCATCGTTTTAATAAATGGTTAATCTGTAATCTGAGGATATTTTGTTTTTGTCTAATATGGTGAACCTTTTCAGGTGCAGCCAATTAAAGCCAATGTAGTGCAGTATTCATACCATAAATGTAGACACTGTATCATGCACAAGATAGATTATACGTGTAATCTAATAATTACACCTTCAAAGTAAATCTTTAGATAAGCGAATACAAAGTCTCAGTCATTTATGACTTTCTGCTCTGATACACACATACCAGTAGTACAAACTCAGCAGTTTGATTGGACTGTGATAGATGTAGTGAAAACTAAACTGAAGAACAAATGCAGACGTTATCACTACTGTGGTGTATCAGGTTTATCGAAATAAATTCGTTTTTAGAGGAAGTAATAATGAGCTCTGATGAAATACCTTATTTAAAGCAGCACTATGTAACTTTTCCACCTCAATATAATATTTCATCATCATCATTGTGATGGTACATCAACTTCCAACAGGTTTAATGAACCTCTGTCATGGTCTGAGGGGTCTGTATCACCTTCACTGGCACTATGTAACTTTGAGGAGCATGGTAGGAACCCTGCCACACTAAAAAAATACACATTTTTATGGTTTTGACTGCTTTACGGCATACGTCACTTCCCCCTCCTTCCCGATTCATAGTGGAGACGAAAGCTGGGCGGGGCTTGGAGTGCAGAGCTCAGCAGAAGCTGGTAACCCGTTGCTGTGTTGTGGCTGCAGCAGCTCCACACAACAGACGTGGGGAAAAGATCAATAATGGTTTAACTTTTCACCGCTTTCCTGCTCAGAGGAAGAACCACGGAGGCCGTGTATCTGACATAACAAAGTAAAAGAGTTGTCGGCTCGGTTGGATCGCCTCATTATTCCACTGTAAAACCACTGTTTTGTTCTCAAATATCAACAGATGTGATGTAAATTCCTGCAGGGCCTTTAGTTTGCTTGTTGGTTTTAAAAGTCTGCTCTTCTCCACCTGCCTGCCATCTCTCCATTTGTACAGAAAACATTGTCTTTTTTTTATTTTTTATTTAACATTTGCAAAAAGTACAATGATTACAAATCTTTACATTATGCAATTTCATTTCATTTCATGTATTCTTTATTTCATTCAAAAAATAAAACAATTCAATACAAATACAAATGTTCTTAAATTGTGAATGAAAAGGGAGCAGAAAGAAGAAGAATCTTATCTGCCCCTTTTTCCAAGAAATAACATTCAATTAAAAATTAAAAATTAAAAAAAAAAACATTTCATGTTTAATTATAACATATAAAGAGTATAACTCAAATAAAAAAAACAAAACTAAAAACACATTATAACCAGCCAGGGGGGATGAAATTATAACAGAAAGCCAAAACATTTACATACATTTATAGTTTTGATTGCTTTTGAATTAGTAGAAAACTTAATAGAGTCCAGATACTGATTGAATTCACAATGAAAAGTAAAAAAGAGGGTTTTTTTGTGTAAGAATTTGGATTTGTGGATGTGGAATTTTGCAAGGATAATCAACAAATGAATAATAAATGTTTCTTTTGGCTTTGTTCTAATCGTTACATGGTCAAAAACACCAAACAACACAACCTTCCAAAATAATTTGAAATCAGTTTCAATGCTTTCAGACACAAAATTACACATATCACTCCAAAAAGCTTGAACAATGGGACACAGCCAGAATAAGTGAGTCATTGTTTCCCAATTTGCAGAACAAAAAGTACATTTTGAATCGATATTTCTCAGAAAACATTGTCAACAGACGCAGTAAAAAATGACAATGTGATGCTTTCCCGTGCTCTCTTTGCCTGGAAATGCCCCCGTGCACGGTCGGCCCCAGAGGGGATTAAACTCATCTCAACTACAACCTTGTTTTTCCACAGAAAGTGAACTCAGTCAGAAAGTGCAGGAATGAGAGAAGAGAAGTTCGTGACAGTTGTTATATCAGTGTTCCATATTAAGCGTGATAATGAAATCAATACAGAAATGAGCAGGCGTTCGTTTTGTGTTTGAACTTAAATTGAGTTGGACTGTGGGAGAACTGATGTCTCCGTCTTATCTGCAGCAGAAACACGGCCTGATGATGAGACAGCCCTTATTTCTGTTTTTATTTTGAAGGCTTCGTTACACGTGACTTTATGCTGTGTGTGCGTGCTTTGTAAAATAAATCAAGTTAAGCATGCACACACACACACACACACACACACACACACACACACACACACACACACACACACACACACACACACACACACACACACACAGTGTAAATCAGCTTCTGTTTAATCTTCCAGATCTGCATGCACATAACATCCTTCTATTCTCTCAGTTTCTTCTTTTATGTGTTTCTGTGTGTGTGTACATGTAATTTCAGCATCAGCTCTTTTCTTTCTTTTACTCTCTGTTTTTCAGTGTTCCCTCTTTTCCTTCTTTGCTTCTCTCTCTCTCTCTCTCTCTCTCTCTCTATGACGTCTGACATATTTTCTCTTCTTTTCCCACTTTAACCCAGTTTGTTTTCCCCTCTTCCAGAAGCCTGCAGTTGTTCCCAGGTGTTTGTATTCGTGAATGTGTGAATGCTGATTTGTTTGCGTGAGTGAGCAGATGCCTGAGTTGAGGGTTTTTGCAACAACTTGGACGGATTTATTGAGGTTATTTGAGGATTTCCCTTTCCTTGGTGCTGCTGTGTGTGTGTGTGTGTGTGTGTGTGTGTGTGCGTGTGCGTGTGCGTGTGCGCGTGCGCGTGTGTGTGCGTGTGTGTGTGTGTGTGTGTGTGTGTGTGTGTGTGTGTGAGGTAATCCTCACTGGAGCGACGGAGAAGCAGGTGCCCGAGGGCTAGTTCTCATTTTCCTCCTTTCATATTATCTCCTCCCTTACGCCATTAAGTCATATCAGTTCATTTACATTTTGTGGACTTTTCACATATTTTGTCAATGTTAAGGGTACGTTCACAGTTTTACACATTATTTAACATATAAATCAAACAGTTAATTCTACCCCCCCCCCCACAAAAAAAAAATAAAAAATCTAGAAAAAGTTGAGACGATATGAAAAACTGACTTTTATTTCTTAGCTGATGGAATTAATCAAAGATATTTTGTGTTCTAGTTAGCTTGATCTACAATTTTTAGTCTACCCAATATACACCCATTTCAGAATCTCAGATCAGAAAGAATTAAAGCTGCAAGCAGCGATGAACGGGCCCTCGCACTCACGGCCACCGCCCCCCATAAGCATATCAGAAATGACACCACTTACGACTTCCTATGTCAAAACATTCAAAAGTTATAGCAGAAAATAGGAACAACCAATCAGAAGAAGGGGCGGGGCTAATTCAGGCCAATGAAGCTCAAGGACTCAATACAGAGTCCGATGACACCACCCACGACTCTCTATGTCAAACCATTCAAAAGTTATGGCAGAGAAAAGTATTCTAGGGGGCGCTGTTGAGCCATTTTGCCACGCCCATTAATGCAAACCATGAAATATCAAATTTATCACCAGGCCTGGCTTGCATGCAAAATTTGGTGATTTTTCGGGAACTATCAAATATGGACCAATCAGATTCCTTTAAGTTGCGACATGATACAGGTGTGTAGCGATTTTCGTGCATGTACGTCAAACCGTATTGTGGGGTTTGAGGCACAAAGTTTTCTAGGGGGCGCTGTTGAGCCGTTAGGCCACGCCCATTAATTCAAACCATTAAATATCAAATTTTTCGCCAGGCCTGGCTTGGTGCAAAATTGTGTGACTCTTGGGGAAAAAAGGCCTTCCTTTCGTCGGAAGAAAAATAAAAATAAAAACGAGAACAAGATCGAGAACGAGAACAATTCCTACAGATACAATAGGGCCTTCAAACTGTAAGTGCTCGGGCTCTAATTAAAGCTGCAAGCAGCGATGAACGGGCCCTCGCATCCTTGTGCACGTTCAGGCTGCAGTGGAAGCTTGTATGACTTGATGTAGATTCTTCAGGCCTGGACATTTAGTGGATGAAACCACCCACGACTCGAAGTTATGGCAGAAAGTAGGAACTATCAGATATCGACCAATCAGATGAAGGGGCAGGGCTAATTTGCACCAATTATGTCCAAGGACTCAGAACCGAGTCCGATGACACCACCATGAGTCTTTATGTCAGACCATTCAAAAGTTATGGCAGAAAGTAGGAACTATCAAATATGGACCAATCAGATGAAGGGGGGGCGCGCTTTTTGGCGTCTAGTGTCGCCACGGTAACGCTTTTGACTGAGCAAAGTAATGTGCGTCGTCGCAGGATGGAGACGCATATTTTGGTGTATAACACACCTGGGTGCACGTTACCGTTCGGGCCATATTAACTGCCGAAGGAATGGCATAAATTGTGCCAAAATTACGCGATTAATACAAAATGTTCAAAATGGCCGACTTCCTGTTCGGTTTCGGCCATGGCGCCAGGAGACTTTTCTTTAAGTTGCGACATAATACAGATGTGTAGCGATTGTCGTGCATTTACGTCAAACCGTATTGTGGGGCTTGAGGCACAAAGTTTTCTAGGGGGCGCTGTTGAGCCGTTAGGCCACGCCCATTAATGCAAACCATTAAATATAAAATTTGGTGACTTTTTGGGCACGTTTAGGGGGAAAAAGGCCCTCCTTACGTCAGAAGAAAGAAAGAAAGAAAGAAAGAAAGAAAGAAAGAAAGAAAGAAAGAAAGAAAGAAAGAAAGAAAGAAAGAAAGAAAGAAAGAAAGAAAGAAAGAAAGAAAGAAAGAATAAAAACAATTCCTACAGATACAATAGGGCCTTCGCACTGTAAGTGCTCGGGCCCTAAAGAAAAAAAAAGGCATCTTCCTTTAGCTTTTCCGTTTACGGGTTGCCACAGTGGAGCATATTGATTTGGCCAGAGGCGTTTCCTGACACAAGCTTCAGCTCTATATCAGGAGAATATTGGCTTGTGAGCCCCCTTGGAGGCTTGGTTTTTACAATAGAGGCGATGAGGGGTTCAGTGTCAGACCCAAGGACACTTTAACAAATTAGGGGGAGGGTTATCGGCCACAGCCACCCATTTCAGGCCACACATTATTCAGAAAATCTTTCATTATCAGAGAAAATATAGGAGAAAAAAATGGTCAAGGCACTGGATTGAACCTCCTACAGACCAGACTAGTCCCCAGAATGTGTGGAGAACTACAAGAAGAACTGGGAAACAACATCTGGCCTCATAAGAACTCCCTTTGAACAAGGTCCTAATGAGGAAACACAAACAAGAACTCTTGGAAGTCTTCCAGATCTGTGCTAGAAAAAGTCAGTAACAGTGATTTCCCAGTTTTATGAACATGAAGGGAAATGTGCAAACACAAGGCATCAGCATGTTAAAAACTCTTCTCATGCTCTTTCCTTCTCCAATTATGCAAAAAAATAGCTTGAAAATCCACACACACAAACAGGGATATAAAATATAAAGGTGTGTTTAACTGAAATACATTAAAAAAATACGTAAAAAAAAAAAATAAAGATAAAACTTTTCATTGGTTTCATTCACTGTTATGGCCACCCGTGGTCTGAAGGAGAGGTGAGAGGGGGGGGGTCAGATGTGGTACTGCGTAACATGTTTGGTTTCACTAACATCTGAAGAGCTGGCGGATGAAGATGGATGGTTCAGAAGATGGAGCAGGACCTGATGGAGCTGGACCTGATGGAGCAGGACCTGTGCTGACATGAATACCTGTGGGATTTGTGGGACCTGCTCACAATCCTGTGTCATCGGCCCAAATCTGTATTTAAGGCAGCATGAGGCTCCTTTTAAGAAATAAGACTCATTAGCGCCACCCTTCGCCACGACAGCCGCTGGGGGTACTGCAGCCAACAGCGAAGCCGGCACGGGAGAACGGGGAGAACGTGCATGCAGCGTCATGTGACATCACATCAACAGCCCAGCGCGGGAAATTCGGCCCCACAATTGCAGCACTTTTTGCAACACACTGTCTGTTCAAGGCAACGGAGAGATACACTAGAGGGCTCATTCTTTTGGGTTTGGAACGCTTCATCTGACATTATTACTAGAAAACTTAAAACGTATACGAATTTTTTTCATAAATCCTGCCTCAATCCTGCCTCATGCTCCTTTGAGTGTTCCTTCGGAGGCACCTGAGCCCCGCCAGTTCATGTAAAAATGACGACATATTAACTTGGAGTAAAAAATATGTCCAATCCAGAGCTATAAATCGGGGCTTTTAATGCCATCCATCCATCCATCCATCGAGCAGCGGTCTTAACATCGAGCCCCAGACCTTCCTCTTCATGGTTGCTTCCTCCAGCTCCTCAGGGATCATAGCAAGGCATCCCCAAGAACTGTAATCTCTCCAGTTCTGTCCACGGTTCGAGTTAGGGTTACCTACCGGATGGACATCCATGAAACACCTCTCCCAGGAGGAATCCAGGAGGAATCCAGGAGGAATCCAGGAGGAATCCACCTCAATCGGCTCCTATCGAGAACTCTCTCAGGAAGAGTCCAGCCACGTCCAGAGGAAACCTACATCGCCTGCTTGTATTCAAGATCTAGATCTTTTGGTCACTACTACAGTTTGCAGTGTATAATCATGTCTTTACATAAATGGTTATATATTTTTTTTAAAACTCCTTAGCAGGTGAACAAGAATTACCAAAACACCCTTCGGTTGTCAGAGTAGACAGATGTCTACTAAAACTGTCAAGTGTGAACGTGCCTCACTCAGCATGTGTGAAGATCTCACTCAGAGACATCTGAGTGGCAGGTTTTTAAGTACCGTACAAGTAGGAACATGAACAATTTCTCTTTTCTCCCTGAGCCCAAGCTTATTTTGCAACTGTGTTTCAGCACAGCTGCCTGATTCCAACATTTCCATAAACAACTTTTAGAGCTTAAGTGTTTCCAATGTTTCCATAACTGATATTGTCACTGCTGAATTGATGACGGTCTAGGGCTCTTTGGTTTTGGCAGCACACAAACATTTATTTGCACCTTGCTTGGTGAGGGAGGGATGTGGAGGGTTAGGTCACACGACTTCTAGCCCGTCGCTGAAAATCAACACTGAAAAGAAAATCAGGTACATCTGACATCTGACGCCAGTGTGTACTCCTGACTAAGCATCCATTTGTGATGTGTTGGGAAAAAGGAGAGGAAGTCATTCAAATGGCCATGCAGACTAAGTAGGCAGCCAGAAACCATGCAGGTCTAGTCTCTCTAGTTGTAATGCATCATCGCAAAGCAGAGGGAAATACTGTGAATATAATGCCAGTCATAGGGCCAATCCCAATTCCCCCCCTACTTTCTACCACTAGCCCTAAAAATGAGTAGGGTCCTTGTAATGTTCCCTAGGGATTGGGACACCACTTGCTACGTCACTGCGTGGTTTACGTTCGGGTACGTAAGCGACTGCGTAGTTACGTTTGCACAAACGTCACACCATATCAGGAAGCCCAGAGATAAAAGCTGTTTTAATTTCAGCTGTAGCGCTGTTAATATGCCACTTTATTAAGTTTTTATATTTTTTCAGGCGTAAAAGTAACCGTTAAGATCCCCAACCTGGGCTCAGTTTATCCAAATAACGCCTGTTAAGAAATTTTCTAGGGGGGCACGGTGGTGCAGCAGGTAGTGCTGCCGTCTCACAGCAAGAAGGTCCTGGGTTTGATTCCCGCCGGGGACGCTGTGGGCGCTGAAGTGCGTGTTAGTTCCCCCATGACTTCAGCACCCACACCATGGGTGGGGTTGGTGAAAGGGCCTTTCTGTGTGGAGTTTGTATGTTCTCCCCGTGTTCCCTTGGTAGCTAATGGGAGCTACCCTCACAAAAACATGCACACAGTCCTGGGCTATACATGCCCCCTCTGGCCAACCGGGGAACAGATGGGGTGGGGAGGATCCGGCCGGAATAACGTGATCCTTCTACGCGCTACGTCCGGCCGGAGAAACCCCACCCTCTCTGGTGAAACGATGCGGCCTGCTCACTCCTCAGGTTAAGGAGGAGACCTGAGCTCAGTGCAGGAACTCCCGGGGTTGGTAGAGGATGGCAATGCCCAGGACTGACTTAGGTAGGAGCACTGGGTGATGAAAATGGGGGAAAAAATTGGGATAAAAATATTTTTTTTAAAAAAAGAAATTTGCTACGATGTTTTCGGGGGATATCTATCTATCGGGAGCTGATTTATGGATCCGCGTTTAATCGACGCAGAACCTACGGCATAGGGTACGGCGTACGGCGCGCATCGCTACGTAACCTACGCCGTAGGCTCTGCGTTGGTGTAACGCGGAACCATAAATCTTCCTTTATTCTGGTGAGATCTGAAAAACGAGTGATTATATACATTATATACATTCACTGAGTGAATATTATGAAAGTAAAATATATATTTCTCGCTAGAAATGTAATCAAAACGCGTTTTTATGCAGAAACTAACTCAAAATATTGATTTCATTCACAAAAAAATAAGAAATGTCCGCCATGTTTTTTGTTTGATTCAGTCTGCAAATGATGACGAAAACCATTCTGGGACATTTTTCTGGCCCTAGGTCGCAAAGTCAGCATCTGAAATTCCTCGCTGTGAAGGGCTAAATACTTTCATAATATTCACTCAGTGAATATACATAATCCCTCGCTTGCCCGTTGTTGTGTTGTATCTTCAGATGTCGCCAGAGTAAAGGCTGATTTAGCCTACGCCCTAGGCTCTGCGTTGATTTAACACAGAACCATAAATCGCCGGCGGCTCTTCTCATCCCCGAAAACTTCGGAGGAAATTTCTTAACAGGCTGGATAAACTGAGCCCAGGTTGGGGATCTTAACGGTTACTTTTACGCCTGAAAAAATATTAAAACTTAATAAAGTGGCATATTAACAGCGCTACAGCTGAAATTAAAACAGCTTTTATCTCTGGGCTTCCTGATATGGTGTGACGTTTGTGCAAACGTAACTACGCAGTCGCTTACGTACCCGAACGTAAACCACGCAGTGACGTAACGAGTGGTGTCCCAATCCCTAGAGAAGATTACAAGGACCCTACTCATAGGGCTAGTGGTAGAAAGTAGGGGGTGTTTTGGGATTGGCCCTTAATCCTGCAGAACTGCAGTGAAACGAGAGCCTGTCACAGCAGTTTCAGCTGAAGCAGCACTGGACAGAGGTTTGGTGAGCTATTACTGTACCAAAGTACCTAAAAGAGCTCACTTACACTTTAATCCAGCACTGACAATGTCTAAAGGGTGTGTTCAATAAACCCACGAGAAATTATAATTGTCTACTATCAGCTTATACAGACGGTTACTGTGACTCAGTTCCAGATCAGATCACATTTTATAGCTCGTGCAGGAAACCAATTCATTCCAGTGGGTTCACAAATCTATTTTTTGGTGCTGCAGCCTTAAATATCTTAAAAAGGTATTTGCGCTGACAGCACATGAAAATATAGTAGTAGTGGTGTGCTATTATATGTACATGATTTGACATTAATTGAAGCTATGATATAAATGCAAATTGCTGTGCATTGCCCTTCTTTCTTTCTTTCTGTCCTACTTCCTTTATTTCCCTGTGATGCGCTCTTCTTCTGTCCATTTCTTCTCCAAGATGACTCATGCTTCCATTTTCCCATCTCCCCCCCTACTCTTTTCTCTTCTGTTTTCATCTTCTCTGCACTCCACCTCTAATTCCTCCCCCATCTTTGCCCTCAGCTCTTCTCCATGGCTCTTTTGCATCTCCTTTTTTTCTCCCTTCTCTTTTGCATCACCCCTTCCTTCCGTTATGCCAGATTAATCTGATGTTCTGGTGACTGTCCAGCAACAGCTGTTTATATCACTTTGCAGAGGTTTGGTTTGCATGTGTGTGTTCATTTACTCTCCAAATCTGTCTCTCACATTTGTTCTCCCCCCTCTCTCTCCTCTCAGTTCAATTCAAATGGGCAGGATTTCTGTGTAACCACTGCAGAGTACACACACACACACACACACACACACGCACACGCACACGCACACACACACACACACACACACACACACACACACACACACACGCACACACACAGTTTTAGCCCTCACTTTGTCTTTAAATGCGAGAGCTTTGCGTGTGCATGTTTGTGTGATACATTTCAGAAATACTGTCTCTCTTTAACACGTGACTCAGGGATTATTTCTCTTCACAAAAGTAAAGCTTAGAGAGGGAGATCAGCAGAGAGAGGGAGGTAAAGAAATAGGAGAGCAAGAGAGAGAGAGAGACTGAGAAAAGCAGAAAAAACAAAAAAGTAGCACAATATCAAAAGAGAGCAGACCCTTTAAAATCAAGAATATCATACAGTTACAAGCAAGCTCAGAAAGGATTTTTCAGTTATCATTGTCATCACTGTATTATTAATACTGATTTTTGACAACCAACACTTTAAAAAGGAGTTATTTTTTTATTTTTGACAAACTATAGATAAGTAGCACATGATGGTTTTTCAGAAATGTCTCGACACATGGATGGGTGCTCGTCACCTTATATTAATTTAATGAGATCTGAGCTCAAATCCTGAATGAGACCTTTGTTTTTTGGGTTTGCCTTTTTTTTTTTTTTGCCAGTGAACACAGCAGTTTTATGCTCAGTTGTACCATGACTTTATGACGGCTGCCAAGTCTGGTTTTAAATTTAAAAAAATTGGAACAAGAAGTCTTTTAGCTCCTACAAAAAGTGCTAAATGTACTGTTTATATGTTTTAAGAAAAAAATAGTCTCATTCTTGCCCATTGTTATTACGGAGTATTAGGGCCAAACTAAGACAAAAAAAAAAAAAGGAAATTACGAGAATAAAGTCATAATATAATGAGAATAAAGTCGTAAAATTACGAGAATAAAGTCGTAATATTAAATTTATTATATGTATATAAATATAACTTCACAAGATGCTCAATATTCCTCATTTTAACACAGGGAGAAGACTGCTCTTCCTATTAGAGTTCTCATAAGTTATATTCTCATATTATTACGACTTTATTCTCGTAATATTACGACTTTATTCTCATAATGTTACGACTTTATTCTCGTAATATTACAACTTTATTCTCATAATATTACGACTTTATTCTCGTAATATTACGACTTTATTCTCGTAATATTACGACTTTATTCTCATAACATTATGACTCGCCGACCGAAGGCCAGAGAAATTTCCCAGAATGCTTTACGTCATCATTTGCAGACTGAATAAAAAAAAATAAACATGGCGGACATTTCTTATTTTTTAGTGAATAAAATCAATATTTTGAGTTAGTTTCTGCATAAAAATGCGTTTTGATTACATTTCTAGCGAGAAATATATATTTTACTTTCATAATATTAACTCGCCGCGTAACCTACGCCGTAGCCTATGCGTCGATTTAACGCAGAACCAAAAATCAGCTCCCGAGGCGGCAGCTCTTCTCATCTTCAGACGTCTCCAGAATAAAGGCTGATTTATGGTTCCGCGTTACACCAACGCAGAGCCTACGGCGTTGGTTCTGCGTCGATTTAATGCGGAACAATAAATCCCCGAAAACATCGTAGCAAATTTCTTAACAGGCGTTATTTGGACAAACTGAGCCCAGGTTGGGGATCTTAACGTTTACTTTTACGGCTGAAAAAATATTAAAACTTAATAAAGTGTCATATTAACAGCGCTACAGCGGAAATTAAAACAGCTTTTATCTCTGGGCTTCCTGATATGGTGTGACGTTTGTGCAAACGTAACTACGCAGTCGCTTACGTACCCGAACGTAAACCACGCAGTGACGTAGCAAGTGGTGTCCCAATCCCTAAGGAACATTACAAGGACCCTAAAGTCTGTGGCTTCATTTTTAGGGCTAGTGGTAGTGAGTGTCTTGGTGGATCAGGGAGTTATAAGTAAAGATCCAGAAGAGCAAATCATAAAGTAAATCAGGGTGAATACATCACGTTTCCGAGCAGCTGGTTATTATTACAGTTGAGCTAATATCTTTAGATCCATCCACTGGTGAAGGTCTGGTTCTGTATCCAAAGCTGAAGGAGGACGGATCGTTAGATCTTGTTTCTAGAAACAGACGCTGAAGTCTTCTGATGATTGTAAATAACCAATCAATCACCATCCAATACAAATCTCTTTAAGAAGATTCTGCTTAATTATCTGCTTCACATGCTTCAAATAAATATTTGAGGTGCCCTCAGTGTGTGTTTGTAATAAAGGCTATCACTTACATTTGGCTGATTGACGTAACAATGAGGTCGTGATAGAAGTTTTGAGCTTCAGAAAGGCTCTTTTGGTTTTTAATGCGGCAGACAACATTATGACAACAGTAGCTCTCTGCAGTCACTCTGCATTGCATGACTCACGTCCACACACTCCCTCTCTGAGCATATACATTCATCAGCAGTTACAGATTCTCTGAACTGTTTTCAACAAATGGACTGTACTCACTTACAGCATACAATGTATTTGCAGACATCAAACCAGTTTTTCCATGATTGTCAGCTGCTTTAAGTGTGTGTGTTTGTTTCTTTAAGACCTTACAAAAAGTTTCTTACATTTTGGTTCAGTTTTGCACAGGAAGTATGTTGTCATCGCTCACATGAATAGTTAGTATAATTATATTTATGTCATTGGTACGTTTGATTAAATTGTCATTTTGCAAAATGGGATTTCTCGATTTTTTACAGCTTTACTTTAAAAAGTGATAGAAATCTCCCTGGTGTTAAAATGTGATACACTGACTACGTTTACATTCAGTCAAAATTCGGGTTATTGCTAATATTCCGGTTACTGAAACATTCAGAATATTCCGTTTCCATGGTAATTAATCATTCAGGATATCTGGATCAAACCAGCGACGCACGGAGAACATCATGACGCAATTACCGTCATTTCTGCTTCTTCTTCCTGTATCCAAATTAGAAATAAATGCTGCTTCGTGCAACTTTTCGCTCACCTTCTTGTAAATTTGGCTATCAAAAAAATGAAAAAAAAGAAAGAGAAAAAAAATAGGAAAAAAAGATGAAAAAAGAGAAAAAAGAAGAAAAAAATGAAAAAAGAGAAGGTGAAAAAAAGAGGAAAAAAAGGAAAAAAAGATGAAAAGAAAAAAACGATGAAAAAAAGGAAAAAAGATAAAGAGGAAAAAAAGAGGGGAAAAAAATGAAAAAAATAGAAAAAAGGAAAAAAGAGGAAAAAAGAGGAAAAAAACGATGAAAAAAGGAAAAAAGATAAATAGGAAAAAAAGAGGGGAAAAAGATGAAAAAAATAGAAAAAAAGGAAAAAAGAGGAAAAAAGGAAAAAAGATAAAGAGGAAAAAAAGAGGGAAAAAATATGAAAAAAAGAGAAAAAAAAATAGGACAAAAATGAAAAAGGAGGAAAAAAAGAGGAAAAAAGAGGAATGACGCAATTACCGTCATTTCTGCTTCTTCTTCCTGTATCCAAATTCAAAACAAATGCTGCTTCGTGCAACTTTTCGCTCACCTTCTTGTAAATCTTCTATCCCGGTACTTTCTACCGTCTACAAATGCAGAAATGTTCATATCCTTCATTACATTTATGAAGTGATTAGTCTCCTCCTGGTCTTGGTTTCTCCGTGTTTATAAGAACTTCCTGGACTCAAAAGACCAGGATTCCTTGTGAACAGAGCATGTTCAGAAACCTGAATATGACCAAATTCGGGTTATTCAAAGGGGTTATTGGTGTTTACATGGCCGTGCAAATTCGGGTTATTGCCAATATTCGGGTTTTAAAAGGGTTATTGATGCATGTAAACACAGTCATAGAGATCCCAATCAAGAGTCAGGATTATTATGCTCCAAATACAAGAAAACTTTTGACTGCAAATATAAACTGACTTTTTTATTAGGTCATCAGCCTCTTTGTGTTAGTTGCCAATCTTAATTTATATTAGTTTATTTGTATAGCTCCAGTTCACAACAAAAAGTCATTTCAGGGCAATTATCATCCAATCACATCCCAATCAAATCCAGTTTTGTTATTGCCTATTCATAATCCATTTTTTCCAGTTCACAATTCCTAATGGGATTCACATAATGTTGGTTCTGAAAAAGCAGCCTGGAAATGAAAAACAAGAGATTGCACTGAATGATCGCGTCGGACCAATAAAGAGCTTCCTGGGTAAACGCGGGTGGCGACGGCAGCGCTGCTTTCAACATGGTTCCTGTTATTTTATGTCTTCTTCATTGGATTTCTGCTTCCTGTGACATTCACTTAGCAGTTCATCACTCGGGGTCGTCTCCTGAACGTGCTGGTTGATATTTGTTTCATGGTGACGTACAGCTACCGAGGAGCCTCCTGGATGGGAGGAATAAAGCCGGAGTCGGACTTAACTCACCTGGTTTTCCAGCATCTCTGTCTCTTTCTAGGTACTTGCTTGTGAGCGGCTTCCTTGAAGTATCTTCATAGTTCCCATTAGCCTGAGGGATCCATCCATCCTTTATCTACACCCACTTTTTTCTCTTCAGGGTCACTGGGGTCCACTGAAGCCCATCCCTCCTGTCAGTGGGTGAAAGGCAGGGCTTTACCCCAGACAGGTTGCGAGTCTGTTGCAGGGTTATGGAACCCCAAGGTTTTTATAAATGGCCAGGGGCCTCATTTATAAAGCTTGCGTGCGCACAAAACAGGGCTTGAAAGATGCGCACGCCACCTTTTACGCAAAGGTTGGGATTTGAAAAGAAAACATTTACGGAAAAATGTGTGTATCTTTAAAGGTATTGTGACATCATTTTTAACATGCTTTTAACACTATTAAAAGTCTTGGGCAACATCCCTCAAATGTGTCTAAAAGAGTGTAACAAGAAAAACTTCACTCTAGTAATCTTTTCCTGGCTTTTTATTACAGTGTTTTTTTGCGCCGTGAAAAATGCTTCCTTTCCCCCCTTTCCTGTCAATCATTGCTCCGCTCCTCCTCCTCTCCTCCTCCTCCTCCAGCCATACGCTCACAGCGGCGTCGGAGCGACAGGCGAAGCATGCACGGAAAAGCAGGAGGGCGAACCACAGCAAACAATCATAAAAATAAAGGCATGCAAGCAGCACTGTCCCCTTATCTTAAGTCCAGTCAGTGGCCGCGGGTCTTCTTAGCAGTTTTCCTCCGGTGATTAGAACAAAAGAGGCTCTAAACTGCTCCGTGTTAAGCCTCATTTATGGTTCCGCGTTAAATCGACGCAGAGCCTACGCCGTAGGGTTCAGCGTATGGTGCGCGTCGCCGCGTAACCCTACGCCGTAAGCTCTGCGTCGGTGTAACGCCGAACCATAAATCAGCCTTTATGGTGCGCTGGAGAGGAGAGGAGACAGGGAGCTGGGTGGAGGGGGCGGTGATTTAGCGGATCGTTACGTAACGATCCGCCACCAAACCACATGCGCCGTTTTTGCACAGTTATGCGGAAAATCCCAGAAAGCACACAATACACTGAATGTTAAAAGTTTGTTGTTTTTTGGGTGTAATTGATGTCAAGACACCCAACAAAACACAAAAAATCAAGAAAAATGTGTTTTTCATGTCACAATCCCTTTAAGCCAACCCATATGAACATTTTGAAGATATGGGGAACTGGCGAAGCAGGCGGTGAGGTGGTGAAATGAAGCCAGATTCATGTCATACTTTTATGACAGGTTTTTTTCTTCCGCCGAAGCATCGTACACATAGATCTATGTGGAAGCACATTCCGACTGAAATGGGGATGGTACGGTAGTATTTTCTGCCAAGGTAGGACAACTCGGCAGAACTGCGGCTCGACACGTCTCATTCATCCCGACGCACAGCAGAAACAGACTGCATGAAGCCGCTGTGCATGCTCAGCAGGCTCATTTATATGCAAATACAGTCATCATGTAGTTTGCATTGACCATTTATGGTAGAAAGTAGGCGTGTAGAGGGCGGGATATGAGGCGAATTCACCTGCGCAACCTTCCAGCTGGACTGTGATTTATGTAGCGAACATTGCGTGCAGATGTGCGTGCACACGGTTTTATAAATCTGGATTTTTTTGTGCGCACGCCATTTTTGGCTTTTGAGCGCACGTGCACTTTTAGTATGAATCCTACACACTCTTTTATAAATGAGGCCCCAGGACTGTCAGCAATGCTGCGTTCTGATATTTCACCCTCTTGAGTTGTGATCATTTTACACCTCTTTGATGTTGTTTAAGCTTATTTATCTAGTTCACATTACTTTCCAGTATCAAGGCTGGATATACTGGTGAGGTGGGGGAGCTGATTCCTCACTTGCTCTTGGCATAATAATTCCTTGATTTCATCCTTACTGAGGAAGGGGTTGACGATTGGTCCACTTTGGAACGAGGTATGAGCAGAATTCACAATGATCTGGGTAAGGGAAGGGGGTCAGTTTTATGCGGCAAAGTAGTGGGAGCAGAGGATGATCTTGGTGTAAACACATCACATTTTATGGTAATATGTGCAACTGGCTTTAAATTGGCCTCTAGAATTGTCTTGCAAAGTCACGCCGAGTTCTCCGCGATGAACCTATGGTTCTTCATGTAGCTGTGACGCTCACCAACCAGAAGATTTCCCACAATCATTTATTATTAAATGCACAAGTACGTTTCACACAAACAGGAGATCTTATAAAGGTCCTTGTACATGCACACATGCGGATGTGCATGTGAATATTCTAGCGATTGTGGGTGCAGTGCTCTGTCATGACTCATGTTCTATTCCTGTTTCTCTTGCCGGCGTGTGTTTGTGCGGTGACTTTCATGTAGGAAATACACCACTACTTACACAAGCAGCTGCTTTACGGGAGCCGTCTGATTGGTCCAGATCGTCTACCGGCCGAGCAGGCCGAGCAACGAATAAATCATCAGAAAATCTATCAAACACACGCACTGATACTTTACATGAGACACATTACTGCTGTTCTACATGTGCATGTATACAGGCTGAGTAATGGATACTCAGGAGTTCAGCGGGTTCATCCTGCCCTGCCCCCAACGCTTCATTCAGGATTTTCAGGGTAACAGAGGAGCTGCACATGATGCTCCATTTAAATGTGTGACAACATAACTTTGTTTAATCTGTCCCTCATAATTTAATTTGACCTACAAAATGAAGAATCTTGGTAGCCATTTCACTTTTCATCAAGAATTAAACATGTTCTATTTTGGAAAGTTTGTCATATAAAAATGGAATTGTTGGATATTCTCCCATATTTTTTACCCTTTTTCTGTCTTTTAAAAGAAATAAACTTGCTGTACCATTATTGATGTAATCCCAAATAAAACTGATTTACTCATTCCTGGTTTAACTTGTCTGACTTTATTTCCTTCTTTTGCCAGCTTCAGCAGTCCCATAATATTGGAAACCTCTCCATTTTTGCCAGTGTTGTAACTCCAAGTGTCCTGAGAAATTTTTTTGGACGATTTTTGACGTGTGCCACTGGGAATGTGTGGTGGTCGTGCCTGCTTTCTGAGCAGGTGCTGCAGCAGCTGAGAAACTCCTGTTCTTCTATGATCTGATAAGTGAAACCGGACTTCAAGTGTGGTTGAAGTTGGTTTTCTTCCCCCTGCTAATGTGTCTCCTCTATTTCATGGTCCTGCTACAGTGGCCGAGACCCGCCATTGCTGAAAAAAAAAGAAACGCTGCAAACAGAAACAAACGCCGCTGCAAATAAAAGAAACGCTGCAAACAAAAAGAAACGCTGCTGCAAATAAAAGAAACGCTGAAAATATAAAGAAACCCCGCTGCAAATAAAAAAAAAACGACGTAAATAAAAAAGCCACAACGGAAGTGAATTACCGGGGACTATTTTTGCCGATGCACCGGTGTTTTTATGGCCTAACACATTAAAAATGACACGTAGCAACGTTGAACACTAACCTTTTCACTTATTTTCTCGTTCGTTGTTCTTCTTATTCCTCGCTCTTCTTATTTCTTCCTTTTCACTTATGTCCTCTTCGTCTTCTTCTTCTCCTCTCACGTAAAAAACACCGGTGCATCAGCAAAAATAGTCCCCGGTAATTCACTTCCGTTGTGCCTTTTTTATTTGCGCTTTTTTTTTTTTGCAGCAGCAGCAGCAGCGTTTCTTTTTATTTGCAGCGTTTCTTTTATTTGCAGCGGCGTTTGTTTTTATTTGCAGCGTTTCTTTAATTTTCAGCAATGGCGGGTCTCGGCCACCGTATGTTTCCCATCTGCCCTGATCGTTTGCACCTGTGTCTCGTTATCCCTTGTGTATTTCTAGTCTTGTCTTTCCCCGGCTCCCTGCTGGTCCGTATCGTTTCCTCCCTCTGTGTTTTCCCGAGTCTTCCAAGGTTTTTGTCGTTTTTGGTTCTTGTTTGAGTTCTGGCTTTTTGTATTCCTGCTCAGCAGCACTTTTTGTTAAATAAATCATTGTGTTTGAGAACTCGTGCTCTCTCCTACATCCGGGTCTGGACAACAACCGTTTAACAGGTGATGCTTTTCTGCATAGACCACGCCCGCTTCAAATTCCTGACCAATTACAGTTAGTTATCCCGGATGATGTCGAGAACGAGAACTCGCACAGGCAACCCTGTACGTGCTGCTCATGGGCTCGTGGCAGTGGGAGCGACCTGAGAGACTTCCAGGGGTTCTGCACTTTATCATCAAGTGTGAAACGTCGTGGCCAGAATGAACTTCCTCCCTCGAATAGAACGCATTTCTCTGTCGTTGTGGAGTTTGTAACAACCTTTTAAACTGTATAGGAGAATCGGAGAATAGGAGAACAGGTTGGCCTGATGACCAGAGGTGGTGACCGTTTGAAAAAGCTCAACCAGAGAGAGACTTTCTGGATCCATCGTCTAGACTCTAGATGCCCTGAATGAGCCTGGCCTTAACCAAGATATTGATTTCATTTGTTTCCTATGAATCTTGGTACAGTATATAGGTCTTTTTGATTTATATGTCTATTGGTACATCTGACTGTATAATGTAGCCTATGCTTCCCTGTCATCGGTATAGTTTTGCTTGCTATGCAGCCTTCACCTTGTGGTTATGGCTACTGTAGCCTATTTTTATTATATGCCGTCCTTTGTCGGCTTGTGTCATGTTCTTTCCTGTTGATTTTGGTTTCATATTGTGTAGTTTTTTTCTTTTTCAGACCTGTGCGCTTTCTTTGTGTACTATATGGATGTTCTTATTCCAATGACTATTGTCTGTGATGAGTTTAACTCCCCATACCACCTTAAAATGTTGCTATATGGTTTACTTGTGTTTTCGCCTTGATGAGTGATTGTTTTCACCTGTGCTCATTAACACACCTGTGGTTATTTATACGGGTTATTTTCCTCTGTATTGCTTTTGCCCTGATGAAGGCCAGATAGGCCCAAACATGTTGGCAGCCCTCTTTGAATAAAGGCTTTTTTATATATTTTTATCCACCTCGTCTCGAGTGCCTGGATCTTAGCTTCTATTTTTTCTGTATAGGAGAATCTGTTCGTAGTTTCAGGTTTTTTTCAGTGTATAGAATATTTCTGTCATTCTAAAACAAGAAATTCTTGTTTTTCATTCAAATAACATAATAAATAAAGGCAAGGCAAGTTTATTTATATAGCACAATTCAACACAAGGTGATTCAAGGTGCTTTACATCGACATTAAAAGCAGCAAGACATAATTGTACAGTAAATAAAATTATGAGAAAAGGAGGTAAAATAATAAATAAAATTAAAGCTGCAAGCAGCGATGAACGGGCCCTCGCACTCACGGCCACCGCCCCCATAAGCATATCAGAAATGACACCACCCACGACTTCCTATGTCAAACCATTCAAAAGTTATAGCAGAAAAAAGGAACAACCAATCAGAAGAAGGGGCAGGGCTAATTCAGGCCAATGAAGGTCAATGACTCCATACAGAGTCTGATGATACCACCCACGACTCTCTATGTCAAACCATTCAAAAGTTATAGCAGAAAATCGGGACAACCAATCAGAAGAAGGGTCGGGGCTAATTCAGGCCAATGAAGGTCAAGGACTCCATACAGAATCTGATGATACCACCCACGACTCTCTATGTCAAACCATTCAAAAGTTATAGCAGAAAATCGGGACAACCAATCAGAAGAAGGGGCGGGGTTAATTTTCACCAATTATGGTCAAGGACTCTATACAGAGTCCCATGACACCACCCACGACTCTTTATGTCAAACCTTTCAAAAGTTATAGCAGGAAATAGGGACAACCAATCAGAAGAAGGGGCGGGGCTAATTCCGTTAGGCCACGCCCATTAATGCAAACCATGAAACATCAAATTTATCGCCAGGCCTGCCTTGCATGCAAAATTTGGTGACTTTTGGGGAACTATCAAATATGGACCAATCAGATGAAGGGGGGCGCACTTTTTGGCGTCGAGTGTTGCCACGGTAACACTTTTGAATGAGAAAAGTAATGCGCGTCGCCGCAAGATGGAGACGCATATTTTGATGTTAAAAAAAACACAAAAATTGCTGACAATAAACTTTGCATTGTGCTGGGATCAAACCCGCGATCTCTCACATAAAAGACGGTGACATTACCCCTGAGCCACGAATCAGCTTAGCCATTTTCTGACTCACTGATTGAGGACACACCAACATAGCGATATAATCTGAGTCCCGAATTGTTTTTTTGTAATTTTTAAAATATTTGTAAGATATAAATATTTGTAAAACCCCACTATTTGTGCTTTTGTGAATAGCATGTTCCAGTCTTTACTTCTTGACACACACACTGCATGGAAGGGAGCGTTTGATTTATTGTTCACGTAACATTACTTTTATTTTTTCACAACCAAACCACGCACTTTATTTATGTCATTTGCACCGGGCAAGGACAAAAAATAAATGATTCCACCAAAATTGCAGAGATTTTTGTGGTTGGCTGACACATTACCAGCATATTTCAAATATGTCAAACCATTCAAAAGTTATAGTCAGAAAATATGGACAACCAATCAGAAGAAGGGGCGGGGCTAATTAAGGCCAACGAAGCTTAAGGACTCTTTACAGAGTCCCATGACACCACCCACGACTCTCTATGTTAAACCATTCCAAAGTTATAGCAGAAAATCGGGACAACCAATAAGAAGAAGGGGCGGGGCTAATTAAGGCCAACGAAGCTTAAGGACTCATTACAGAGTCCCATGACACCACCCACAACTCTCTATGTCAAACCATTCAAAAGTTATGGCAGAGAAAAGTTTTCTAGGGGGCGCTGTTGAGCCATTAGGCCACGCCCATTAAGACCAACATAGCGATAAAATGTCTGGAACTTTTTTTTCCTAATTTTTTAAATATTTGTAAGGTATAAATATTAGTAAATCACTACTATTTTTATTACTTTTTCTGTAACCATTCTACCGAGGTTCTAACCGGGCTGAGCATGGGTCTATTTCTGACGTCACCATATTACAGGCAGCTGATTGGTCGGGGAGCGGGGCCGTCACCACCCTACTCGCCACTGATTGGTCGGGGGGCGGGGCCGTCATCACCCTACTCGCCACTGATTGGTCGGGGGGCGGGGCCGTCATCACCCTACTCGCCACTGATTGGTCGGGGGGCGGGGCCGGCAGACGTTTGAATCAGGAAGCGGGACTCTCTATGTCAAACCATTCCAAAGTTATAGCAGAAAATCGGGACAACCAATCAGAAGAAGGGGCGGGGCTAATTAAGCCCAACGAAGCTTAAGAACTCATTACAGAGTCCCATGACACCAACCACGACTTCCTATGTCAAACCATTCAAAAGTTATGGCAGATAAAAGTATTCTAGGGGGCGCTGTTGAGCCGTTAGGCCACGCCCATTAATGCAAACCATGAAATATCAAATTTATCACCAAGTCTGGCTTGCATGCAAAATTTGGTGACTTTTGGAGAACTATCAAATATGGACCAATCACATGAAGCGCCTTTTGGCGTCTAGCGTCGCCACAGTAACACTTTTGAAAGAGAAAAGTAATGCGTGGTGTCGCAGGATGTAGACGCACATTTTGATGTATAACACACCTGGGTGCACATTACGGTTCGGGCTGAATTAACTGCCGAAGGAATGGCATAAATTTCGCCAAAATGACACAATTTATTCAAAATGGCCGACATCCTGTTCGGTTTCGGCCATGGCTCCAAGAGACTTTTCTTTAAGTTGTGCCATGATACAGGTGTGTAGCGATTTTCGTGCATGTACGTCAAACCGTTTTGTGGGGCTTGAGGCACAAAGTTTTCCGGGGGGCGCTGTTGAGCCATTTTGCCACGCCCATTAATGCAAACCATGAAATATCAAATTTATCGCCAGGCCTGGCTTGCATGCCAAATTTGGTGCCTTTTGGGGAACTATCAAATATGGACCATCAGATGAAGGGGGGGTGCGCTTGTTGGCGTCTAGCGTCGCCACGGTAACACTTTTCAAAGAGAAAAGTAATGCGTGTAGTCGCAGGATGGAGACGCACATTTTGATGTATAACACATCTGGGTTCACGATACGGTTCGGGCTGAATTAATTCTCGAAGGAATGGCTCATATTGCTCCAAAATTACGCGATTAATTCAGAATGTTCAAAATGGCCGACTTCCTGTTCGGTTTCGGCCATGGCGCCAAGAGACTTTTCTTTTAGTTGCGACATGATACAGGAGTGTACCGATTTTCGTTCAGGTACGTCAAACCGTATTATGGGGCTTGAGGCGCAAAGTTTTTTCTGTCTGAAGCAACGAGATGAAGGGTGGGCGCGCTTTTTGGCGTCTAGCGTCGCCACGGTAACGCTTTTGAAAGAGAAAAGTAATGCGTGTGGTCGCAGGAGGGAGACGCACATTTTGATGTATAACACACTTGGGGGCACGTTACGGTTCGGGCTGAATTAACTTTCGAAGGAATGGCATAAATTTCGCCAAAATGACACGACTAATTCAAAATGGCCGACATCCTGTTCGGTTTCGGGCATGACCCCAAGAGACTTTTGTTTAAGTTGTCCCATGATACAGGTGTGTACCGATTTTCGTGCATGTACGTCAAACCGTATCGTGGGGCTTGAGGCACAAAGTTTTCAAGGGGGCGCTGTTGAGCCATTTTGCCACGCCCATTAATGCAAACCATTAAATATCAAATTTTTCGCCAGGCCTGACTTGCATGCAAAATTTGGTGACTTTTTGGGGACGTTTAGGGGGGCAAAAAGGCCCTCCTTTCGTCAGAAGAAAAAGAAAGAAAGAAAGAAAAATTCCTACAGATACAATAGGGCCTTCGCACTGCAAGTGCTCGGGCCCTAATAAGAAAAGAAGTAAAATTAAAGCTGCAAGCAGCGATGAACGGGCCCTCGCACTCACAGCCACCGCCCCCCTTAAGCATATCAGAAACGACACCACCCACGACTTCCTATGTCAAACCATTCAAAAGTTATAGCAGAAAAAAGGGACAAGCAATCAGAAGAATGGGCGGGGCTAATTCAGGCCAATGAAGGTCAAGGACTCCATAAAGAATCTGATGACCCCACCCACGACTCCCTATGTCAAACCATTCCAAAGTTATAGCAGAAAATCGGGACAACCAATCAGAAGAAGGGGCGGGGCTAATTAAGGCCAACTAAGCTTAAGGACTCATTACAGAGTCCCATGACACCACCCACGACTTCCTATGTCAAACCATTAAAAAGTTATAGCAGAAAAAAGGGACAACCAATCAGAAGAAGAGGCGGGGCTAATTCTGGCAAATGAAGGTCAAGGACTCCATAAAGAATCTGATGACACAACCCAGGACTCTCTATGTTAAACCATTCCAAAGTTATAGCAGAAAATCGGGACAACCAATCAGAAGAAGGGGCGGGGCTAATTAAGGCCAACGAAGCTTAAGGACTCATTACAGAGTCCCATGACACAACCCACAACTTCCTATGTCAAACCATTCAAAAGTTATGGCAGATAAAAGTATTCTAGGGGGCGCTGTTGAGCCCTTAGGCCACGCCCAATAATGCAAACCATGAAATATCAAATTTATCACCAGGCCTGGCTTGCATGCAAAATTTGGTGACTTTTGGAGAACTATCGAATATGGACCAATCACATGAAGGGGGGGCGCGCCTTTTGGCGTCTAGCATCGCCACGGTAACAGTTTTGAAAGAGAAAAGTAATGCGTGGTGTCGCAGGATGTAGACGCACATTTTGATGTATAACACACCTGGGTGCACGTTACGGTTCGGGCTGAATTAACTGCCGAAGGAATGGCATAAATTTCGCCAAAATGACACAATTTATTCAAAATGGCCGACATCCTGTTCGGTTTCGGCCATGGCTCCAAGAGACTTTTCTTTAAGTTGTGCCATGATACAGGTGTGTAGCGATTTTCGTGCATGTACGTCAAACCGTATTGTGGGGCTTGAGGCACAAAGTTTTCCGGGGGGCGCTGTTGAGCCATTTTACCACGCCCATTAATGCAAACCATAAAATATCAAATTTATCGCCAGGCCTGGCTTGCATGCAAAATTTGGTGCCTTTTGGGGAACTATCAAATATGGACCAATCAGATGAAGGGGGGGTGCGCTTGTTGGCGTCTAGCGTCGCCACGGTAACACTTTTGAAAGAGAAAAGTAATGCGTG